>NC_073692.1:212664830-212743113 GCF_029784155.1 Uranotaenia lowii
ACTAATAAAGAAATAAAACAATAACAGTCCGACAATGGCGAGTCGTGTTAAAAGCCGGACGAAATCCAGAAGCAAAGTGGTGCTTTTCGGCCACACGGCGCAAGAATGTGTTCTTGATTGGGAAAATGCAGTGGCGCATCTAGGAAACGTGACATCTTTTGTATCTGGAGAAAAAAAAATGCAAACAACCGATAGTCTTCAACCATTTTTAATATTTATTTCTGAAAATGAAATCTAAGTTAAAAAGTTTTGAACATGGGTTTCCGACTTTACTAAGGACAATAAAACTAGAAATTTAAAATTAAACAGTGGAAAATGATAGATTAAGTGACTGGTGGTTGTTCCCGGAGTTATTCGTACTTTATTTCGGCATGCTGAATCCTGGTTGGGAAGTTCGGAAGGAATTTTAAAGTCAGCTGCTCCGGACTAGAGGAAAAGTTTTCTATTCGAAAACTTTCAAGACTTATTTGGTGAGATCAAACCTTTTTCATTATATTAAACGTTAATTTCCTAATACACATTGTCATAAGATTAGTGTAGCTATTTTTCAAATTATGCTGCAGGTATTTAAGTAATCCATATGAAGCGTTTGGTAGGGAACTCCACGCTTTATTCCTCCCCTTGCTCCAGAATCTTTTGCGGTAATTACCACATGGTTGGCCTGGCCGTAGTTATCTCTGCAATGCATGTTTTATGTAACAGAGATAACGTTGAAAAGAAAAATGAAGGACGCAAGTCTTTTCATTTTCCAGGATGCTTACACGTTTTGGCTATGTTGGTAAAAGAAGAAGAAGAAGAAGAAGAACATGGGTTTCGACTTTACTAAATGTGGTTGGTTTTAGCCTTGTCTTGATCTAACACCATACTCTTAATCTTCGTTCTGGTTCTTCGAAAAGATTCTGGATTCTGACTTTATTTTGTGATCTTGAATTCGAATTTTATATTCGGATTATAGGTTCTTATTCCGAATTTTAACTTTTTTTTTATTTAAGAACAAAACAAAACACATTTAATAATCAGAAGTTCAACGTCATGTCCCACAGTCACTCCACACTACGGTCTGTTTATATATTTCTCTCACCAAAGGTACAAATAGCAACTGTGTCTTGAGTTAAAAAGTTAATGCATTTCGTTTACAACCGCGCCATTGCCAAGCCGAAGCCAAAGTAGTTAAGTAGTAGTAACACATCATCGTATCATGGCCCGAGAGTCAAAAAGAGAAAGAGAAGTGCTCCGGATTCCGTCTGCGGTGGACCAAAAATGCATTAGAGGGCACCACTCTTTTTTGGCGGCTCGCTACTGTTGGCTGGTGCCCTTTCAAAGATCCCGATCCCAAACATGCCGCCACGCCGCTCGCTAAAAACTGGGAAAATGAATCGTTTTTCAATTCTCACTTTTCCTATGCCAGTTAAAACTCGAACCACTCAAGCCGAAACCTCGGAAGTGGATCTCGGAGCTGGAACCGTTTTTTTTCCCTCTCGTTTCCCTGACGTCAAACGAGGAGGACGACGTCGAGAGAGATGAAAATTTTAGAGCATTGTTAATTCATAAATTTCGAACGTGTTGACTAATGCATATTATTTATATCATCGGCATGGTTTAGTTTTTTTTCTTGTGTTTCGCCCTTCGAAATGCTAGATGGGATTTGGCTAGGTAGATACGTGCAGATAGCTGCCTCCTGTTTTGCTGTTTCTACTTTCTTAGCCGTCGTCATGGAGAGTCGGGATAAAACAATTCTTGTTTTATTTCAACTGTGGTCTAGATCCATTAGGGAAATAGCAGAGGAGTGTTGAGGATCGCTATTTTAGTTTAGGTACTAAATTTTTTGGGTTGGCTCCATATCGGATTAGGTTGCTTAGAATCACCAACACTTTCTCATAGCACCAAAACAATACTAAATTATGTATGCATGTTTGTAGGTAATCCACCATGGGTGCACGGATTCACCGCAGTTTCGCCAACGCATGCGCTGAATTTCATTCTTTAGATAAAGAGTTTGGCAAATCTGCAATGCAAATCACCACATACCCGTTTCAAAATTTATTACATTGAATAGGTTACAAATTTGATTATGAAAAGGTGGAAGCAGCTCTTTGATGAGCACTTGAATGGCGCACATGCAGGAGACTTTTTTTTATTTCGTTTATAGTCGTTTTAATATCTTTATGTCATTCGCGACTTATATCAACGATGCAGTTGGTGGACAGTCATTGAAAAACTTATCTGGTGCAACTGTGATCGATGTTTACTTTTGGGCTCTAACTCACAGACATCGGCTCAGGAAGCAACGAGACGCAGACGGTGGGGGAAGGTAAATAGCCGGCGTACCCAACGACGAGGTAGAGCAACTCCCAACGGGGTTCAAAAATTGGTCAACATTCCCGGAAAGCTCTCGATTTTATCTCGATAATCTTGTTTTGAAGATATGTACAACGATTTAAAAAAAAAACAACTTTCATTTTTTTAATTGAATACGTAGAATTATAACTAACTATTGCTCACATCACTCAAGGAAGATTTGTTTAGTTTATTGTTTTATATTGAAAATTTTGGTCTATTTCACAACTTTGTTAAAAGCTGAAAAGCATTCTCACTTGTGTATTTAAAATATCTAAGATTGATTTTGATTCAAAATGCTTTCCAAATTTCCCGTATTTTACAAAACGGAGAACCACACTTACTTTTATAATAATTTTTTTCGCCCAGAAGTCACGGTGAATTTCTCTCAATCTTTAGGAACATTGATAATTAAATTAAAGCCTTTTTTTCAAAATCTTTTGCTAAAATGTGCATGAGTTTTACTTTAAATTTCCAAAAATTATACCGGGAACAGGAGCTGTTATAAATATAACGAATTTGCATTAAGTGGGGCAAAATCAGTTTTCAAATTCTTTGCACCTCGAAAACATGAATTTTGTTTGCTTTTGTTACATTGAGTTCTAGATGAATTTAAATCTTTTGAAAAAAAAAACAATTCCTTATTATTGAAACAGCTTTTATAAACACTTTTTATTCTTTTTGGCTCTCTAAATACTTATAGGGTACGCAAAAGTCTTTACACACAATCGCTTCTTTTGATTTATTGATGCTGGAATCTGTCGTCCTTTTACGCCTACCTTGAATTTGGAAATCTTGAGTAGATTTTTAAAAATTTATACTCTTACAATGAATATTTCATATTCGATTTCTGTTTGGCAGCGTACTTGCTTCACGGCCGTCCATAACATGTAGATATGATATGTAGATATTTTTCTTCACAGTAATGTTCATCACTGATTCAGAAGAACTCCACCGAACGGTACCGAAATAATTAAGTTAGCTGGATCTTGGCGCTGGAGTACGTAAAATGGAAAAAATAACCTTCATGCAGCCGGAAGATGATGCACTGCACATTCGGAAATCGGGAGAGTAAAAACGCGACCTACATATAACACAGCAACGTACATACTGTGAGAACTCTGCACTTTTAGAGGAATGAAACGAAAACGGAATTTATAGGGCTGTAAATCAAAACACAAATGAATGCACTTTTTTCATCTTCCCAGCTTTTGGGTGAGTTGGGTGATAATTCTTGGCAGCCCTTTCGAGTTTTCCAACAGCTAACACAACAACAACAGCTGAAACGAGACATAAATAGTTAGTGCAGTTTTTCCTCTGCTTTAACAGCGCACTAGCATGGGTCCGTATATTTTCCGGAACTTTTGCTTAAATTTACGACCCAAATTATTATTTGTGACAAGAGGAATGAGCCGCAAAATGGCACCATGCATCATCATCAGTGCATCTAATTATTCAATCATACGGTTGAGCTATGCGGAAGTCGATGGAAGTAATAATTCTTGCCTTAAAAATACCTTCAATGAAATTGCTAACAATTTTTTTAAACCCGTGAAAGAATTAATGTTACTCAAAATCCCTCGCAATCGTGATCTGACAAAAGTGATTCAGAGATCAAACCTGTCGGAGGATTTTCCGTTGGTTGTTTACTTTGTGCGACAATTGGATAAGAAAGAAGTCCTCGCTGCTTGCTCACGTGCAAGTGTTTGTTTATTAGTCTACTCGGTGGACGGCGGTGCCTTTTTTTAGGTGGAAGAAGCCGCCACTTCAAGCCGTGCCACTTGAAGGACGTACCAACCTCTAGAGCTAGACGATGTTCTTTCAATTTTACTTTTTCCTTTCTATTTTTCTGCTCTTGAAGGAAAATAATCAAGCCCTGCTCCCTTACGAAAGCGGTACTTTTCTTGTAAGGTTCACAGTAAATACATTGTTGTGTGTTTTACATTTTGAAGAAGATCGACAACATGACATGTCTCTAGAAAAGAGACAGTAGAGGTTAGAAATATGACTGTTATACAAATAATGTTCAACTCTGGTGGCAGCCGTAAGTTTTTAAGAAAAATTTAAATCTTTTCCAGTTCACTTGGAAGCAGGTGCAAAATCATTGCTGTTTTTAGCTGCTGAGGGCTCACTAAACCTACATAAGTACCGTAAACTGGAGCATCATGCAACACTTTTTAACTTCATTGTTTTTTTTTTTCGTAGTATTCCGTCTCATGACATAACTTGACGAACATAATTCCTAAAACTCATTCGGTCCATGGCAACTGTTCTCCAATTTCCCGGACATCCCACATTCGCCAGATCACGCTCCACTTGGTCTAACCATCTCACTCATTGCTTCCTCGCTCGTCTTGTTCCACCCGGATTCGTAGCGAACACCTGTATTCCAGTACAGTCGTCCGGCATTCTCGCAACATGTCCTTGGACAAGAGTAGCGTAGGTTCGCCGTAGAGTCGCGCGAGTTCATGGTTCATCCTTTGCCTTCATACTCCGATCTCCTGCACGCCGCCAGAGATGGTTCTTAACACTCGAATACTCCGAGTGTACGCGGGTCTTCCTGGAGCCATATCCATGTCTCGTGCCCGTAGAGAACAACCGGTCTTATGAGCGTCATATGCAGGTTACACTTCGTGTGAGAACTAAGTCTTCTCGACCGCAGTTGCTTGTGGAGTCCATAAGTAGGCACGACTTCCGCTGATAACTCGCCGCCAGATCTCACGGCTGGTGTCATTGTCTGTGGTCACCAGTGAGCCGAGATAGATAAAGTCTTCGACTATCTCCAGCTCATCGCCGTCTATCGTGACCTTCCTGCTTCGCGTTTCAGTTTGCGGTAGATCTCCTCAACCGCCGCATATGATCTGCCGACTATATTAATGTCGTCGGCAAAGCAGATAAGTTGACTGGATTTGTTGAAAATCGTGCCCCACATTTCGCCCACCGCTCGTCGAATAACACCTTCTAGCGCCACGTTGAACATCATGCAGGATAGACCATCACCTTGTCGAAGCCCCCTGCGCGATTCGAATGAACTCGACAATTCACCCGGAATCCGCACACAGCACTGCGTTCCATCCATTGTCGCCTTGATCAGTCTGATCAACTTCCCGGAAAAGCCGTTGTCGTCCATGATTTTCCATAGCTCATTACGGTCGATCGTGTCGTATGAGGCTTTGAAGTCGATGAGGCGGCGGAGTAGGATTCGGGACAACACTTTGTAGGCGGCATTGATGACAGTGATCGCTCGGTAGTTCTCACAGTCCAATTTGTCGCCCTTCTTGTAGATGGGGCATATTACCCCCTCCTTCCACTCCTCCGGTAGCTGTTCTATGTCCCAGATCCGGATTATCAACCGATGTAGGCAATCGGCCAACCTGTCCGGGCCCATTTTGATGAGTTCAGCTGCGATGCCATCCTTCCCAGCCGACTTGTTTCTATTCAGCTGGCGAATGGCTTCCTTATCATCACTCATCGTTGGGAGTGGCTCCTCTACGTCGTTGGCTACGCCGGCGATGTAGCTTCCCCCACCATCTTAATCTCCTGCATGTGCGCCGTTCAGGTGTTCATCGAAGTGCTGCGTCCACCTTTTGATCACCTCACGATTGCCCGTCAGGATGCTCCCGTCCTTATCCCGGCACATTTCGGCTTGCGGCACGAAACCTTTGCGGGATGCGTTGAGTTTCTGATAGAACTTTCGTGTTTCTCGGGAACGATGCAGCTGCTCCAGCTCCTCGAGCTCCTCCTCCTCCAGGCGGCGCTTTTTATCCTGGAAAATTCGGACTCGCTGCCTCTTCCGCTGTCGGTGATTTTCCACATTTCGACGGGGGCCTCTATGTACTACTGCCGCCCGCGCGGCATTCTCTTCGTCCATCACCCTCCTACACTCCTCGTTGAACCAGTCGTTCCATCGAGTTCACTCCACATAACCGATGACGTTCTCCGCAGTACTGTTGATGGCAGTCTTGATGGTATCCCAACAGTCCTCGAGAGGGGCTTCGTCAAGCTTGCGCTCAGGTTGCTTCAGTCGTGCGATATTTAACCGAGGCGGGCGCCGGTTTCGTGTGTTGTTCACTACGGAAAGTTTTGGGCGCATCTTCACCATCACCAGATAATGGTCTGACTCGATGTTGGCGCCTCGACAGGATCTGACGTCGATGATGTTCGAGAAGTGCCGGCTGTCAATCAAAACGTGGTCGATCTGTGATTGCGTTTGGTACGGTGATCTCCAGGTGTACTTGTGTGGGAGGCGGTGCTGAAAAAAGGTACTACGTACGGCCATTCGTTTGGAGGCGGCGAAATCTATTAGTCTGAGTTTCCGTTGATCAGTTGATGCTCAGTGAGCATTGGTCACTGAACCTTCTAATAGTCGGTTTGAATTCCTCCTCCTAGCCGACCTGAGCGTTAAAATGATGACGATGACGATCTTGATATCATGTTTTGGGCAACGGTCGTATTCACGCTCCAGCTGCGCGTAAAATTCGTCTTTGTCGTCACCGGTACTTCCGAGGTGAGGCCGTGCACGTTGATGATGCTGATGTTGAAGAACCGGCCCCTGATTCTCAACCGGCACATTCGTGAGTTGATCGGCCACCACCCGATCACGCGCTTTTGCATCTTTCCCATCACTATAAAAGCTGTTCCAAGCTCGTGTGTGTTGCCGCAGCTCTAGTAGATGGCACGACCATCTGGGTACGTTCGACCGTGGAGCCCTTCCAGCATATTCAGTCTATTATATGTATAGTTGGATGCAAAAAAAAACAACTACGCCTTGATGATTGGTATAACCAGCTGAAATGATTAGAATAACTGTGGTCTCTTTCTCCGTGTGAGATGGCTCAAATAGCCTTCATTCGATTTCTCGGAAAAAAAAATCACACAAAATAAGTCTTATTTTGATCAAAATTTTCTGTGCGAACAAGCTTTTTCTGAATTAATTGAAAAAATGTTGGGAAATGTTGGGTAAAACACCCATGACTCCAGTTTATGATGCTTGTTTTTGGCTGAAATAGTTTTCGTTTGATTTCTCGAAAAAAACCACATAAGATAAGTCTCATTTGTTAAAAAAAAATTCAAGTCAGAACTTGTTTCTTTCTGAATTTATTGTAAAATGTAGGAGAATAATGGGTAAAACAGCCATAGATTTAAATTCCGAAGTGTGTGGTGACTTAAACAGCTTTTTTCGATATCTCGGAGAAAACCACATAAAATTGGTCTCATTTGCTTCAAAATTTTCAAGTCCGCACTTCCTTTTTCCATTATTAATGGAAAAATAAAAGGATATTGACGGTAAAATAAGCCATAACTCCTTTTTCCAATGCGTGATTCGTTTGATTTCTCGGAAAAATCATACAAGAATGGACTATTTTTGTTCAAAATTTTCTAGTTCAAATCAATGTTTTTTTCCGAATTGTTTACGAAATATGGGAGAATAAAGGGTTAAAAAGGCACTATAATTCCGTTCGTAAGCTTGTGTGGCGTCTGAAACTATGTCCAATCGATTCTCCGGTCATTTTTTCTAGAGGAAAGTATATTTTCATAGATTTGGTTCATATAGGAGAGAAGATATTGAATTTCTTTGCGGTTCATACACTTTTTTCTCATTGTGCAATGAGAGTATTTCATTTGATGATCAACGGAATGAAATACAATTGACTCTCTCTAGGATATTTCTTCCTTGTTAGAAAAAAGAAAAAAAAGGATCATATTCAGTTCTTCGACGAAACATGCTCGATCGGATAAGTTGTTATCTACTGCGGTTTGTCTACCATCTTTTACCGTAACGCAAAAGCACACCTTCTGCTCTCCACCCCGACGCCACCACTTTTATCATTTAAAGATAACACTTTAAAAGACATGCTGGACATCGCCACTAAACAAGTGTCTCCAGAAGTATGTAGGTTGAGCTTGCATATTAATTAATTGCCCCTTGCTTCTGCTCCTGAATAAAAGTCGGAAAGCAACAATAGAAGAAAAAACGGCTCAACGTGTTATCTCGTTCACCTGTTCCGCTCAGGTGTGTCCCTTTTTCGAGAAGAGCGTAGGACGTAACCGTCAAATTTGGGATACGCTCTTTCCTTCTGCGTTATCGGAAGCGGCAGAAAGTGACACATTTTCGTCATAGCTATAGCTATAGCTGTTGCGCGTGTTTTATTGACAGGCGGTTCCACAATTCCGGGTAGGCTAATGTATGCAGGACAAAGCGAAAAGAACAACAACACGGGCAAAGGTAATCAAAGGCAAAACTCCGAGAATCGTCAGGTAATCAACGACAGGCCACGTGTTCGTGTGGCATTAATGAGCGAACAAAAATCCTTTCCCATCACCGAGTCAAAGCCTGCTGTGCTGTGACTGTTCATGGATGGCTGACGCGAATCATCGGCAGCAGATGGCGTGTGACTTTTGAGGTTAGATTTGGACACGTGACAAGCGTCGTCGGTCGTCGCCGAGTTTCGATCTACATGGATGAACGTGTTAGAATTAAACAGACTAGCCAAGTCAGAAGGTTTGTGTAATCAACATGAATTACATGTTCCGGTGTCATCGTGAATGTTAATGCTGCACGATACGAGGTAAATGGAGACAATCATTGTTTCCTGATGATTATTAGGAAATAAAAAACGAGAACATCAATAGGCCACGGAAAATAAAAAAAAGGTAAAATTTACCTTTTTGCGAGGTGAATTTTTTCCACCTCTCTTTCGAGGTAAATTTTACCTTTTTTTCATTCACCTAGAAAAAAGGTGAATTTTACCTTTTTCGCATTCACCTAGCAAAACACAAACGACTAATCCGGTCAGGTTCGGCTTTTCGGAGGTTCGGAGGATGACGTGGAATATACCTCAAAGCTCTATGGGCCGATCTGAAACAAAAGCAATGTATTATGACGAGAACCAGCACAACTAAATGATATCTAAGAAAACACTTACCATTCTATTCCGATTTTCACATATTAGGCACAAAGCAAAACTTGTTCCTGAATGACAAAATAGCTTAACCTCAATAAACGGGTTCGGTAAATAGTTACTCTTTTTCGAGAAGAATTGTACCGTTTTGTTTAGCTCAATCCAGGTCAACTTCACCTCGCTAAGAGGTAAGTTTTACCCTATTTGGATTTACCTTTTTTTCTAGGTGAATCATATTTTTTCATTCAGCTCGATTCAGGTGAACTTCACCTAGCAACGAGGTAAGATTTACCTTTTTTGGATTCACCTTTTTTCTCGGTGAATTGAACCTTTTTTTCCAGTTCGATTCGGGTAAACTTTACCTAGCTGTGAGGTGAGTTTCACCTCGAAGAAGTAGAAGTTCCTTTTTTGGCTTCCACGAGTGTTCACCTGGCTATCTCGGTAAATTTTACCTTTTTATTATTTTCCGTGGCATAATGTCATGACTAGAATTGTATTTGATGAAGAATGGCTATGCCTGCTATAAAATGGAAAAATACGATTGATTCGATTGCATTGATCCAAATCAAAAATATGTTATGATAATTTACATTTATTTCATTACTACAACCTTCGAACCGTATTCAATTATTGATTCCAATCATATTTGTTGAATGATCACTATACATTGAGGTATGGAGAAGATAAGGGCATAATGAGCATCCGAATCATAGTAAACACTCCTCTTTTCCACGAAAGTACGAAATTTTTCAACTAAATTTTCATGCGGAACAGTTTTGTAGTTCCTATAGTATTAATTTTTCGACAAAAAAATCTCCTTATCGCCTTTACAGAAATATTAAAAAAAAACAATCAAATGGGTTCTCAAGTGATGAAAAAATTATAATTTTCGAGCATCAGAAAATAATCTCTTAGTATCGTTAAATCATCTTGAAGCAGTACGCACTGCAACATGATGAACACATTGTTTCTCAATTTTAATCGTCATTAAATCACAATAATCAATTTAAAAAAAAGCGTTTTTACTTTAACTTGTGACTCGGAGCGTATTGAGCACCATTGATCGGGGCACGATGAGCATTTTCTGCGGTAGAATCTACCAGCGATTTGAACTCAATGAAGTCAAATGAATTATAGAGCTGCAGCTGGATTAGTTTACATCTGACGATTTGGCCTATTGATTAGGTGTCGGAGAGGTTATCAGGAGACTCGAGTTCGATTCCTGATCGAGGCGTTTTTTTTTCATTTACCATGTATGATTGGTTATTTTGATTGTTGAATTATACAGCTAGTAGCATCATCCGCTAAACAAAGCACCAGAAACATCATGTATGAATGTGTGTGAATTGAAAATATGGGTGAAAAAAAATCACCTCGAACAGGAATCGAACTCGAGTCTTTTGATTACCTCTCCGACACCTAAGCAATAGACCAAATCGTCAGATGAACCAAGTCTTGCTGTAGCTCTATAATTCAGTTGACATCATCGAATTGAATTCGCTGCTTGATTCTCCGGCAGGCTCATCGTGCCCCGATGCTTATACTGCCCCATTGGGGGTTCTCATTATGCCCTGACTGATTTTTAGCTTTTGGCAAAAAAATTAAAATGCATTTTTAAACGTTTTTATCTACTTTTCAAGTTTTAGCTCGTTAGGAAATAGTCTTTTCTAGTGTCTGAACACGAAACAATGACGTAACTCACACATAATAGCTGTTTTCTATGGTTAAATTAGCGTCCTTCTTAAGGTGGCCATTATGCCATTATCTCCCCTACGAGAGTGAAAATAATAATTAAAAAAAACTTGAATATGTAAATTACAAAAGTTACAAACATTTCGCATTATAATTCAACAGTAGTGTGTAATTCACTGATTGTTTGGCAAAAATATGATAGATTTTTTCGTAAAACGTCCAGCTTTATATAAGGAGTTTCACAATATCTAAAATAACTATAGTAGTTCGAATGAATTTTGATTTACTTACAAGAACTGTTACATATAAAGCCACTATATAAATCCCTTAAAAAAGTTCAACTCATTGGGATTGTACCTGCCTAACTGAAAAACAATTGTGAAATGATTGTAAAACTGATTTGGAGATTTTTTATGCTAATTGAAGAATAGGTTTCAATGTAATTTAACTTCCACTGACTTTTCCCTAAAGAAAAAAGCAGAAATAAAAAATAATAGTTATAATAAATCAGGCAAATCTTGAAAAATCAGGCACATTGACATCGCTGATTGCAGTTTCTTTCAAATTCAACTTCAGCAAGTTAGCCACTTTGTTAGCAGGGTTCAACACGCACGAATGCGTCGAATGAGGAAAAGAAAATTTTACTTAACCATTTTCCAAAATTATATTTTAAGGTGAGAAATCTGGGAACTTTCAAAAAAACAATTAATTTCAGGTGATTTTTTATGGTTATCACTTCAAAATATAATTGTTGAATGAATTTATTAAAAAACAACAATTCCTTAGCTTCCAAATGAACCCTTCAGATCTGCAATACGATATTAGATGAGAAAGATATGAATAAAATAAATTTGCATGTTTTTATAAGAATGATCCCAAACTCACCATACAAAGAGGTGATCCCAAACTTTTGGACGATAACTCAAGTGTCTATTTTATTAATTAAAAATACATTCTTGAATTTTTTCACAAAATTTTTTGATTGTGTTTTGAGAAGTAAAGAACAGGAATTCTAATGCCACTCAAATTTTGAGATTTGGTCCACCCTATCCCGAGATGATCGGCTTTGAATATTGAGTGCGATTTTTTGAAAATGTTATAACTTTAGGTTAAGTTTTAAGTTCAAAACTAAAACATTATATTTGGGCAAAATACCTCCGAGATAGCTATTGCTCATTATCTTTCAAATGAGATCAGAAGATTTGCAATATGTCCTAAGACGGCTGAGATATGAACGATCAAAATTTGCATGTTTTTTAGTGGGTGATCCCAAACTTTTGGCCGGCAGTGTATATATTTTTTTAATTTTTTATACATACGATAATACACCATTTTTATTCTAAAATTTACAAACATAGATTTCTCATAGGTTGATAAAACACCCGATATTTTTGTCGGTATTTCGTACACTTTGCTGGAGATTTTTTTTTTGAAGTTTAACTTTGTTTTTAATGCTTAAAATTTACTTAATAAATACGCTTGAGGATTTGACTGCGCGCTTCCGGCGGACGTCTCATTTGGTGAAGGTGGTGTTGCCGCTGGTGGTAGTATCAGTTACGGACAATGCTTGTGATCGCAATCGTGGCTGAGGAACCAGGCGAGTGATGATGTTTTCTTCTTCTAATCTTAAACACGCTTCCGATCCTCCCGCGAGCAACATTCCGTCCGTATACATTCGACCGAATCAAAAGAAGAGCCACAATTGCTTAACTAATTAACAATTGTTTACAAAATTTCAATGAATGTCAACAAACTCTGCACGCTTAACGTCGTTTGTTTAACTTAGCCTTAAATGGCAGATTTTTTTCAGTGCATGTTTGCTCTTGCCCCTTTCTAGTGAGCCAATTTTTCTCACCCTCATACTAACCCCCGGTGCGGTATGGGAGTGATTAAACGCGTGAGCATTTTCACTATACTCGCGATGGCTGCGGATGCCCTTAATTCTTATTTAAAAAGGGAATTAAAGGGAATCTTTCGATTGCTTTGATTCGGAAGAATTATTCAACCAACCTAACGAGCCTATAGTAAACAAAGAGACGAAATGTCACGATTGGAATTTTTGATTTTCTGTCAGTGTCATTCCAATCGAGCAAAACCAAGCAGTCTTAAAGGCAGTCCTACAGCAGGGTTGCAAGCTCATTATTTCAAAAGGGATCAGATTGCGCTTCTTTGTTTTCTATAGTTTCTTTAAACCAACCAACATCACATATAGAGTGGCCATTTCCCGGCCATTATCCCGTTCCCGGGAATCGGGAAATCTTATGGCCTGTTTCCCGGGAGTTCCCGGGATCCCGGAAAATATTCAAAGACATGTAAAATATATGCTCTTCGATTCAAATATACATTGCTTCTTATCAAACATTTCGTGCATACAAGCCCATAATTTGTTCAAAATGTACTCTTAATGTTTTTTAAACTTATTTTTAAACAAATAAATCAAACTGTTTTCAACAATGATAAATGAAAAACAGTTAAACGAACTATAAAATAACCTGAATAAGTCAAATGAAGAATTTATTCATGCAATTAGGGGTTAATAAAATAAAATTTTTATTTGTTTGATCATTCCAACCTTTTTCCGTTTTTCTGAACGTTTTACATATTTGCTCTTCATATGAAAAAAATACGATGATTTTTTTTTCATTTTTTAGTTTTGAAATTCATCTGGCTTACAAAAGCGGGAGGGTGTCAGGCTTTTCCAGAGAAATAATTTCATACATGTCGGAAATTTCCGGGAATGAAACTATGATTCCCGGGAATCGGGAATTCCCGAATTTTTCAAATTCCCGGGAATCCCCGCCCGGGACGGACACTCTAATCTATATATATATATATATATATATATATAAAGCAATTTATGTATGTTTGTTTGTTTGTTTTTTTTTTGTTTGTTTGTTTGTTTGTTTGTCCTCTATAGACTCAGCCGTTTTAAGGGCTAGAGAGCTGAAATTTGGCATGGATGCTCATTAGGACCAGGAAGGATGAAAAATGTATTTAGATTTTCGGATGACCCCTTCAGAAGGGGGTCGTCCCTCGTTCCTTCTCCCAATCAGATGTGCAAGTGCCTCTGCTTGCATCTCTAATCCCTTGAAACAGTCCATTCAAAGACATTTCGAGTTCATCTAGTTTATGAAACTTGGTCAAGTTATAGAGAACAAGTAGCTCGCTGCTACCGGCTGTGCCTTGCTAGCTGGGTGGTAGAAATACATACATACATACATATACATACCCCTTCTGAAGGGGGTCGTCCATACAAGACAAATATTGTTTTCGCGATATTGACGTTACTATTCGCCGGATCGTGTTGAAAATTTGCACATAAGTGTTTTAAAAGACGAGCAATAAATTTCAGGTGTCAAATTTTGTGTAAGGGGTCGTCCATATAGACTGTTCGCAGATTTTGCGATATTGACGTTATTATACATCGTATTCAGATGAAAATTGGTACACGATAGTTATGAGTGTCGTGCAATCGATTTGAGGTATCAAATTCAGTGTAAGGGGCCGGCAAAAGGGGTCGTCCATATTAAATTTCCAGTATCTTAGTGATATTGACGTTTTAATACATCGGATTGGGATGAGAATTTGCACATAGGAGTTATTAGGGACAAACAACTGATTTCACTTATCCAAACTAAAATCAGGGGTCGGCCAGAGGGGTCGTCCATATTAACTATTCACTGTTGATGCGATATTGGCGTTATTCTACATCGGATTCAGACGAAAATTGGTACACGAGAGTTTTGAGAGATGAGCAATGGATTTCAGGTATTAAATTCAGTGTAAGGGGCCGGCAAAGTGGGTCGTTCATATAAACCTTTCAATATTTTTGCAATATCGTCGTTATTTTACATCGGATTGGGATGAAAATTTGCACACGGTAGTTTTCAGGGACGAGCAATCGATTTCAGATGTCAAATGCTTTGCCAGGGGTCGACGAAAGGGGTCGTCCATATAAATTAATTTTTCGCTGTTTTTAGCAAATTGTCGTTACTATACAATGGATTGCTTTGAAAATTTGCACACGAGAGTTTTGAGGGAAGGGCAATCGATTCATCAAAAATTGTATAAGATCCCCCGAAAGAGGTTTAGCTTTTTGGCAATAATTGCGTTGTTATGCAATGATCGAGTCGAAATTTATACACGTGGTTTTTTGGCACGGTCAAAGGATTTCTGATTTCAAATTTAGTAGCAGACGACAGACAAAGTGATTGACCAATATTTTTGCAATTATTACTTAACAATGAATTCAGAAATGTATCTGGAAAATGCTTGGCAATTGGCTTTCATACAAACTGTTCATGACATATTCCAAGTTGAAAGCGAAACGGAGTTCGTATGGGATCAGCTAGTCACATATAAGATTGAAAATGTGGAGCAATGACTAAGAAAAAGGTCATCACATTGAGCGAAATTTCTATTACTTCAACGTAGCCTGATTTTGCTGATATATTGTCGTTATCAAAACGATGAAATAAGAAAGGGATGCAGACAAACTTCGGGAAAAAATAATGTTAGTCGTGCGATTGTTAAAACAACCATAAAAGTGCAGCTGACGTCTAGTGTTGGGGTTAAAACATTGGAGACGCTGAGTTGCTTAAAAGAAACTAAAATCCTTTAGCCGATAGTTTTGTCCCGTAGCACGTGTTTGAAACGGATCGCCTCAAGTTTGTGGCTCTCAACAAAAGCATCGGAAGTTAATAAATTACTATTATCGACATAGATCCTTTCCAGTGCTTGTGTTGCATTTTTTCAAGCGTAACCAAACCGAGTGCTCAAATAATATAAACATTTTCCCACAGCCACATCGCATCGGTGATTTTGAAAAGCGCGCCGCCTAGAAACCATATTTTGACAATTATCTGTGGCGAATTTCGGGTGATAATGATGGCACTGTTCCGCGGCCACATAATCACATTACTCATTCAGCGTCGTCGTCGTCGTGTGCATCGTAAATGGGGCAAAACCGACCTACTCCGAAGCAACGACGCACGTAACGGAAACCGAAATCGAACCGGACGAGCGACGACTGACGACGACAACTGAGCAAAAATAAAAACTGCGTTCAGAGATGACCCCTGGTGGAATTGAACACGCGATGTCACACACCGAAGCACCAAAAACGTACGCTGACGTTATGTGGGGGAGTGAAAAGAGGAAACCCACCAAATTGTGCCAATTGTTTGCTGCCACGTGGCGCCGAGTCGCGCTGTGCTGTGTGACCTGTCGCCCGGTGCGTTGCCGATGTGATGCGTCGATGACTTTGCGGTGCTGACAATTGATAGCAAGCAATACGGCAGAGAAAGCGCCACGTGTCGTGCTATGCTTGAGGATGTTGTGTTGTGACGTCCGCTGGGAAGGAGTGGCAAAGAGCTATAAATTTCGAATGACAACAAACAATTTGACTTTCTTATCCGATATGCAAGTTATGTACCCTATATACATATGTGTATTATGAACTCTATTTAAAGAAAATCTAATTTAAAGAATCCCAGACAACCAGAAGTCGTATTTTCTTTTACAGATTACATCGTATAGAATGTTATTTATATTCATTTTCGTATATTTGCACCTACAATGTGCGGTCCATGCATATTCTTTATCGTATTTAAAAGCATTGTAGGCCCAACCTATAACAAAATCATACGACATGCTAGCGGACTGCTTCCAAGTTCCCCCGCTTTAGCTAGTTGCGCAGAAGCTGGAGTTCTCCCTTTCCATTCGATAGTTGCCCTTTCAACAGTTAAAAAAGCTATAAACATAGCTGAAAAGACGAACAAAAATGTATGCCTCTACAGTACGGCAAGAAATATATTTAGAAAATACACTAAACTTCACTTGCCCAACACCGAGCAGGTAATTAGATTAGGGGACCGGCGATGGAACAGTCATATACCGAAAGTGAACTGGGAAATAAAGAAAAACGTTCGTGCTGGAGACAACCAAATGAAAATATTAGCATGTTTCAATGCTTTTGTGGCCACAAAATTTCGAAATCATGAAAAACTTTATACAGATGGGTCTAAACTAGCGGATAAAGTTGGTGCTGGTCTCTTTGGTAGCTCATTAGAAATTGCGCGAAGTCTCCCACAACAAATATCAGTTTTTTCAGCAGAAGCTGCAGCGATAGCGTTGGCCTTACACCACAGTAGTTCTACAGGGAAATTCGTGATTTTTTCAGACTCAGCAAGTGTGTTACTTGCCATACAAAATCCTCGAAATCGTCACCCCTGGATACAACATATCCAACTGACAGCATCCGACAATTTCATCTTTTGTTGGATTCCCGGACACTCCGGAATCCATGGAAATACTGAAGCGGACAAATTAGCAGCCATAGGACGGAACGAAGAGCAATACGACGTTGGAATCCCGAAGCCGGACCTCTCTTACTGGGCTAAATCCAAAATTTGGGACGCATGGATATCGGAATGGAGAACAAATAGGAACCTGAACCTAGCGAAAATCAAAGGGGATCCAAGGAAATGGAAAGATCGACCTAGTAGGAAAGAACAAGTAGTGTTATCGAGGCTTCGGGTTGGGCACACGAGGTATACTCATCGGCATTATGTTTCCGGGGAACCAGCAAGGACGTGTGATTTATGCAACGTGAGACAAACAGTGGAACACATACTCATCGAATGTCCTGAACTCCAAGGACCCAGAGAGGCGTACCAGATTGGCGTGTCCATAAGGAATATCCTTTCAAATGATGAAGTAGAAGAGGAAAAACTACTTTGTTTCTTAAAAGAATCCTATTTGTTTAATGACATGTAAACTTGATTAACTTCCTCCAGAGACGAACCAGCCAAAGGCTGAAAGTCTCTTAAAATAAAGAAAAAAAAAAAAAAAAAAAAAAAAAGCATTGCATGAATTTATTACGACAAGAAGAGAGACTCATATTTATGTACATATGAACTCGACCTTTGTGTACGACAATTCGCAAAAAATCCGTGAAACAACCGATATACGGTGATCAGCCGTGACTGAGAGATTTTGTCGTGCTATGCATAAAATAATTCGAAATAAAAAACGTATATAACTGCATTGATTCGTAATAATGTGCATGCAATCGTATACCTTTGCATATTAATTTTCATGTCTGATTTTTGCAAAACGTATTTGCTGGCAATCGTAAAAGAATACAAAAAAGTTCAATAAAATCGTTTATGATAATGGGACATCGATGATTGGAATCGTATTAAACGAGGCTTCAAAATGTTGGTCTATTTTTAGATCATCGATGACGTGTTCTACGATTTAAAAGATTTAAGTTATAGAAATATACGATTTGCTTTTGGTTTAATGCCTTTGAAGCAAATCCCCTTGAATTAATATACTCCAGATAGCGTCGAGGAACTATAATGAGCTGCAGATCGTATGGTCAGGGGATCAAGTCCAGGTACTAACAATAACTTCATGAACGTTAAAAAACTTAAATTTGACAGCAAAAACGCATTTCTTTGAAATAATCTTATTATTATTATTTTTGGGGATAAATAAACCAATTGGTTTAAAGTACAAAAAAAAATAGTAATCTTATTTTTATTTAACTGACGGAAAATGAGAGCCCTGCACTCAAGTCGCAAAAGACGACCAAATAAGTCGTCAAACTTCCCATATTGTTACGACAAATGTCGTATATTACAACCTCAATCATCCATATGATGATGTAAATTGTCATAGTATATTCCAAAAAGAATCAGGGTAGTCGTAAATGATGCGCATGACAAGTCGTCCAAATCGTAATTTTATACAATCCAAATCAAGAATATGTTTGCTAATGTATCTATATGGTCTCCAAAATGATACGTATATACTGGGTTTGCTACATTATATACGATATGTTTACACGTATATTTGCGTTGCAAATTCGAAATACCCACCAAATGGTTGTCTGGGATATATTTGCGGGAATTGTAGCATCATATGGAACCCTTATTCCATTAATTCCTTATTCCTTATTGCTTATCCTTATTATATTAGTATTGTAGCATCATATGGAATCCTTATTCAAATATTCATGAACAACGTCTCGAATCAGTTCAAAAACAATTTTTGTTATATGCGCTACGTAAAATCAATTGGACCACTTTTCCTCTGCCATCGTATGAATCTCGTTGTAAGCTTATTGATATAGAACCTCTCAGTAAACGCAGAGAATTTTCCCAAATTGCATTTGTAAATGATGTTGTGACACAAATAATAGACAGTCCTGAATTACTTTCAAAACTAAATTTTTACGCACCCTCTCGTCCATTAAGAAATTAACATTTGTTCTACATTAAACTTTACGACAAAGACTATGCTAAACATCAACCTATTAATCAAATGATGTACAAATACAATTTTCAAAGTGAAATTATAGACGTAGCGATGAACAAAACACAATTGAAAAAGGCATTCAAAAACAACTTCATAGAACAACAAAACAGTTTACATTAGTTTTAAGTAGTTTTAAGTATTGTAGTCTACATAGTTTGACTTAAATAAATAAATATTTGCGGGAATGGGATTTGTAAAATTCAAAAATAAAACCAAAGACCTCTGGAAAATTATTTTCAAGAAATATTATTTTTATAAAAATGCAGCCAGAGCACACAAATTTTTAAATCATAGACTAAGCGAAACAAGAATAGCAAAACTATGGCTGGTGAAAAATGCTGCTGTTAACTTTTTCTTCTACAGTAAGTTTTTTATTGTTCTACGTATAATTCAACCATAAGTTTACTTTTTTGATGAGAGGTTCCTAATATTGAATATGGGATTAAGTTTATAAGAACTGAATTCTCATTTTTTTTGTTTGGTGAGGGCGTTGGAACTTGGGACAATTGCATTGTTCAGTCTGAAAAAGAGCTCCATTCTTCACACATTTGGCTTGATGGCTCTTTTGGGATGGACGACAAAAGAAAAATCTGTTATGCAAAGGCAACCAGTGTGTCATTTTACAAAATAATCTGGATTTTACAATTCGACAGAACAAACCTGCCGACCGAGAAATGCAACATTCTCCGATGCGTTCCAATGTGTCATTGTTCGTCATGTTGAGCTTTTCATGGGAGCTGATATTCATCTTCGTATCTAATTTTTTACCGTGTGTCAGACTCCTGAGCCGATCAGATATGGCTTAATTCCCTCTTTTCTACCTTTCTTTGGGCCTTTTAGTCGTTTTGTAAAGGTGTCTTAAATATTATGCACCGTCCCTGGGAAGCTGCCAAGAAGTTTTTCTAAATCCGCACCCTGGCAGAATGCCGCATCTCGGCAGGAACAAATGCTGAAGGTCAATATTTATCCAATAACGGAACGGCTGAGTTTGACCCGATCGTGGCCACGTCAGTTTACCATTTCGGAATATCATCCTCGATATCGAGTTTCAAAATTTCTCCAAAATATACGTCACCCTGGTGCTTGGAATCCTTTGGGATATGGTGGAAAGGAAGAAAAATCGTCACAGGTTTTTGTAACTCGATGCTGTGCTAGACTTTTCGACCGAAAGTTTAGTCAATCTGGCGAAGGCCTCTATATTCCTGTTTTCTCCTTAAACTGATGCTGTTTGGATAACGTTTGGAGTTCGGTTAGAATTTCTGCCGGCAGTGAAACTCGCAAGGATAAACAAAACACACTTCTCTGTTGGTTGAAATTCGAAACTTACAATGTTGGTTACCGTGGTAGAAACCAAAGCTGGAACTGTAAATAAACACAACGGCATGTCACCGGGAGAAAATTAAACTGGAATGAGTCTTCTCAATCGCTTACCCTGGTAGTTTTGTTGTCATTTGGATCAAAAAATATTTAATTCATTCAAAAATTAAAATAATGGAAGATTAGACATAAGTACGTAATAAACTTGAGAAAACTAACCTGATTATGCCAAAATTGATCCTAGGCCTTGATCTGAGATAACATAAAATCGTCCGAACAAGAATTTTTGTCTGTTTTCAAATCGCAATAACATTTAGATAATAACTTTTATCGAAACGAGGGGAAATATTAGTGAAATATTTGTCAAATTTGAAGCTTGCTCAAATTTAATGCATAATGTCGAACATCCAAATATTTTGGAAACATATGGATATTTTTCTAGTCATATCGGAATCAATTTTAGTCAAAGGCAAAAATTCGAGACCAAAAACGAAAAACATTATAAACTTAAAAAGTGCTGTATAAAGGGTGATACGGTCAAAATTTGGTCAAGGGAAAACACTTGTAAATCGGTGAAATCGTTTATTAAAAAAATCAAATTAAATTTCTATTTCAAGTTTAATTAGTATAAAATTCAGGAAAAATATTCAGTTAGGCTTCCGCTTTTCCAAATCCGAATTGCCGGGCCTTACGCTTAACCCCTGCCATCAGATTTTGTACAGCCACCTTGTTCACCTTCTTCGCCGCAGAAAGCCAGTTTGCCTTGAACTGCTGCTCGTCCTTAGCAGTTTTTTTGGTCTTCTTTAGGTTCCGCTTGACAATAGCCTAGTATTTCTCAATTGGGCGGAGCTCTGGCGTGTTGGGAGGGTTCTTGTCCTTGGGAACCACCTGCACGTTGTTGGCGGCGTACCACTCCATGGCCTTTTTACCGTAATGGCAAGATGCCAAATCCGGCCAAAACAGTACGGAACAACCGTGTTCCTTCAGGAAAGGCAGCAGACGTTTATTCAAACACTCTGTTAGGGCCAATTCCCAAAATTCTCGCTGGTTCGGAATCACTGCGATAGTTTCAGACGTATGGGAATTCGAACGTAAATGGATAACACGACACAAGTGATACGATCACGGGAATGTTTATTACATTCGAAACGAGCGCTCAAAAATACAACAAAAATGAAACAATAGTGGACTGTATCTTAAAACTATAGACCGACACGGGTGATTTATTGGTTCTGATCTGAGTAGCAACTTTCTACCTATCCTTCACAATAGCGGATCGAGTCCGTTCGATTATCGCCCATTCCTTTTCCTACGGTACTGGCTATAGTTATAGGTACCTATTAGGAACCTATTGCTGCACACACGCACTGCTATCTAGCTATTATCACTGCAGATGCGTGTGGCGCTGATAAATCAATTGATGGTGTGTTTAGGTTGATCAGGATGTTATTGCGCTCGGCTCGCGCTGCTGTTTTGGCGCGAACACACTCTTTCACGTAAATTTTTTGGTTGACAGTCCCGGAAACTATGAAAATGCTGCTTTTCAAGCCACAGGTACAGATGGCTTGCCAAACAAGATATTTCTTCGCGAACTTTGACAGTTTCATGTGCTTGACAATATCTGTTAACTTTCCCCTTCCTTTTGCCATATACAACTCCTGTCCCGGAAGCTGCTTGTAGTCGGCTTTGACGTAGGTTTCGTCGTCCATTACCACGCAGTCAAACTTCGTCAGCATCGTCGTGTACAGCCTCCGGAATCGCGCTTTGGCGGTCGTATTTTGTTTATCATCGTGATTTGGAGTCACTACCTTCTTGTAAGTCGATAGTCCGGCTCGTTTTTTTTTTGGCTCGATGCACGGTTGTAGACGATACACACAGCTTATTTGCGGCATCTCGGAGAGAGAGGTTAGGGTTTCGCTTGAAACTACCGGCAACTCTCTTTGTCGTCTCAGCGGCTACCGGTTTTCGATTTCCCCCTGATCCGGACTTCCTGGCTGTCGACAAACGTTCCCCAAACACTTTAATTACATTTGTAACGGTTGATTTGGCAACTTTTAGCGATTTTGCCAGCTTTGCGTGCGAGTAGCTCGGATTTTCGCGATGTGCGAGTAAAATTTTGATACGCTGCTCTTCTTCCTTGGACGGCATTTTGACAACTGAAGAGTGAATTCCAGAATCAAAATAGGAGCAACATTCTACACACACACCTTCAAAATGAGGGGTTTTCAGGTTTTTTAAATGCAAAATTGAAAGAAATACGTCAAGTTAATATTGACCAAATTTTGACCGTATCACCCTTTAGCAGCTATCAAACGCCTGAAAAATCCTGCCTACAGGTAAGCTGTAGTAAGAAACTTAACTTATTAACACACTGAGAAAAATAGGGTTTCGAGACACGAGGAAAGGTGATCTAGAGTTCCGCCTCAAATCGGGTCAAGAGGGTGGAGTGAAAGTCGACGTTTCGTCAACGTTTCGAAATGTGACAAGAGTCGGACAGTGGGTCTCGAGTCACGAGTAGCACCGAATGAGCAGTGAGTCGCGAATCGTGGCAGTTGAGCATTGCTGAGTAGAATGAAATCGAGTATTGCCGTAGATCGCTTTGCGCTAATATGATGAGAAGCGGCGGCTCGCGCGTGCCTTGGAATGCAATCCGCAAAATACCACCTATGTGATCAACTAATGAATAAAATACCAAGTGACTAGCCTCTGGGCAGGTAGTTTCACCTCTTCGTGGTCCAGGGCGGAAACGTGTCAGCAAGTCCCGGTGAGAGAGAACTACCACTAAACCAACTTGACAAATTTGCGTGGTGCATCTGAGTACCAGATACCTGTATCCAGGTGTCAGAGGTGAGGGTCCGAGTTGCGTTGGGGGAGGGGGTTCATGTCCTTGAGCTGCAGATGCGACCGGAGGGAGCGTGTTCGACAACTCATTTTACGTTTCGAGACCTCCTAGACTCGACTCGTTATATGTGTAGTTGCGAAAGTGATGACTATTTTCAAGTCAACTCCAATAAAGGTGTCAGGCACAAGAGGTGTCAGGGTTCGACACGCGTATCGAGAATTGATGAGTCCGAATCGCGTGTGAAGCCTGAACAAGTGAGATCAACAGCTAGATTTGCGCTTCAGGACGTTGTCCTCCCGGTCCGCAAATCGAGTAGTTGCGACAAGTTGTGAGTTACGTCAACACTAGAGGTGTCGAAAGAGTCTGGGTATTACACGAGGCTCGCAACATTTCCGTAGGTCTTTTTCATAACAACTTTATTAGACGTTTCAATCCAATCCGTATCCAATACAATCCGTAAAATCCAATCTTTGTTAACTTAAAAAGGAACCTTGAGGAACGCAAGTTCTTAAAGGTTTTCTTTGAAATGTTATCTTCATCAAATAAATATCTAAGTAATAGTGAGATAACCTAAAATACCTTTAAAAAAATAATTTGGCCCTATCTGTTCACTGGAAAAGTATTTATGTGTTAATTATGCAAAAAAGATACGCTCTAATATTTGATTCAAAATTGTTAAAGGGCATGGTTCGATGAGGATTTCTGCTGAAGATTGACAGATTTCTTATAGTATCTTCGTAATTAATTTTGTCACGATAAATTTCCGTCCTGAACCACTGTTCAATGGTAGCTTTTCGAACTTTTTGTCAATTTCCTCAGTTTATTCTTACAACGATACTCAACTTGCACCTGGGTTTTGATTACTTTACCGAATGATTTTCTCAATAAAATTCGCAATAAATATTTCGCAAGAAAGGAAATCTAGTCTTTTTTTACAGCAATTTTTTTTCCTTAGACTGTGATTAGCGTTTAAATGAATAATTGTAGCTTAATGTTGTCTAGAAATTATACTTGAGTTACGTTACAAAGGTTTCTAAAACTATTCTAAATGAGAGTTTTTTTTGTCTGGGCTTTCAGGGAGCGTCCATAAAAGAGTAATGTTTCAAAACTAAAAATTTTATGAATTCATAAAGAGCCCCAGTTGAAAATCAAACTATTAATGTAAAATAAAAATTATCAATGAGTCAAGTACGAATGTTATCAAAATTACCAACGACTGATGATTGCAATTTATTTTTTTTACCTTTTTTTAAATTTTAACTATGTTCCAATTTTTTTCGTCCCCTTATCTAATAAACATGTTTCACCAGTCAGTATTTTTCGACGAATTTACGGTACGCATGATCGTCTCATGAGATAAGATTTACGTAGTTTTGAAAAAAAAAACTATATTTAAAATATATGATTTAAAAACTTCGAAAAGTAAGATGTAACGATGGATGATTTATGATGGATTGTTAGAGCCTCAAGGCTGATTGATTAGACGATTCCAATAACGCACAGCGCATTAAATTCCTCCTTACATATCTTAAGACTGCAGATCAAGACAGTACCATAAAGATTGTTCAGTTGGGATTGAAAGAATGTCGGTTATTAATTCAAATTAGCCAAATTTAAATTCAATAAATTTTGCCACAGGTATCTGCTGACAGCTCGAAGCAAGAAAAAAACTAACACAAGGCAGGTGTCCAAAAGAGTTCTACAGAGCAAAAAAAGAGCGGCTGCTGGCGGTCCCAAAACGATCACCACCTCATAAAATAAAATAAACCAAATGAGGCATCAGCAGCGACAGCGGCAAAAAAAACAAGTTACGGCCTATGGGTCACTTTCGCTGAATTCGAATTCGACTGTCTGAATGACGGCATTCTTCGAATGTTCCTGACCCACAGTATGAGCCTTACGCAGGCTCTGGTTCTGGACAAGATAATCTACCAGGCAGCGCTCCGGGTTTGTCGTTTTGTTGACCCGTGCCAAACCTGAAAAAAGCTATTAAACGTTCTTTTTGGCGTTGTTTTTTTAACGTTTGTCTCTGCTAAGCTCAACGCGCCTTCAACGGTTTATGGAGGCGCTGTTTGATTTAAGTTTCTGTTTAGTTTATATATTTTTGGCTCATATGATCGCGGCGGCGATTTCCGAGAACCTCAACCTATGCCAAATCGAATTGTGATTCGCGTGACATCGCCAAACACTCGCTGAGCGAAACACGACTAGGCACAAATCGTAGGGTTTTGGTCTATAAAACAATAAATTCTCACCGTTATCAGTTGGGAGTCCGATGATAGACGGCACCTTGTGACGATCGACTATTTAAGAAGAACTGTTCAATCCAGCTGAAGCGACCTAAAGGCAAAAACGATCGAAGACAATCATTCCGTCGTCGTTCGCGGGATCGCGGATTAGAGGATATCGGTCATCGCAAATGAGCAATAAATAAATTATGAACACATAAATAAAGGAATAAATGTCACCGGAACGCCCAGAAAGCCGTAAAGATAGATCTTAGCTTTTCGAGCACGCGTTTTATCAGACGACTCAGGGATGGATCATTGCCAAATCCCAAAACAAAGAATGTTTGATGACGCTTGACTTACGTGTGTATTTTTTTCGGGACATAAATTTTGCTGTTCAAGCATGGTGTTGCAGACATGCAAATTGCAGATCTGAAATCAAACGATATCAATAAAGTAGGTTTAAGATTGTACAATTATTGCAATTTTTTATGTGCTTTTTATGAGTTCGAAAACATTACATAGAAGAAAGGTGTTTTTATCCAAACGTAAAATTTTACACATTATTACCCAGAAAGTTTCCATTTAAGAAATACCTTAAAGTAGACTTCTCACACATCTTCAAAGGTAGATCAACCGTCACTGAGAAAACAGTGGCGGGTAGTCACTCATCTTTTTTTTTGGCTATTCTATTGAATCGAAGTTCTTGTTCGCAGCCATCACCTGCCTTCGACCTAGATGATTAAAGGTACAAAGATTCCGTTCGCTCTTCGCCCACGCACAGATTGGATTCAATATGTCAGAGATTTTGACATATCGGCATATTCTAATCTGATTCAGTACGTTTCTGATTTAAGGCATGCTGGGTGTCGACTTTTGAAGGTGTCAAATTTTCATTAAAAAAACATTTGATTTGTAAAGCCAGTGGTCTCAGTTAGAGCAAGTTAACTCGTGTTGAGAAAAAGTGGTAGAAATTTTGACACTTGTAGCACATATTGAAATTTCATCATGGAAAAACATTTTCAAGATCTGCGGCCTTCAATTTTTTTTACAACATGTGTTCCAAACTGTATACATATCCCAGGTGGCGATGGAAATCCCGTGCTAAGTGTTAGTAAAAGTTTTTTTTTGTAAACATTGTAACCATGACAATTCGTGACGTCAGTTGCATTTTCAAACAAAAAACAAAGAAATTTCAACAGCGAAAACTAAAGAAAAAATTTTTGCCAATTGCTGTTTACGATCCTCGTCTAGGATACATAAACATCCTGGCAAGTGACGTAGGCTTTGTTTACCTTTTTACTTTTTAAATAACGAGTTCTGGAATATTGTGCGTGTTTGTTCGTCACCTTTCTTTGTATCTTACTGTATGAGTTCTATTTTCGCATGTTAGGTGCAAAACTAGTTCGATTTCTATCACATACGGCAGAAATAGAAACAGTGCTGAAAAAAATACAACGCTCATAGATCTTGAAAACATTTTTGCATGGTAAAATTTTCAAAATGTGATACAAGGGCGAAATTTCTACCAGTTTTTCCCAACACGAGTGAACTTGCTCGAAAGAACGTTCAGAAGATTTTCGAAATATGAATGTAAACGATAATATCTGTAGTTTTCTTTCCGTGTTGTTTTAATTAAAGTGTTTATGAAATACATATGTTGAATGAAATCTCAGAGTTGTGACCATAAATGTAAAGAGATCCCTTTCTGTAGCGCGCGACTTTCAGGCGATTTTAAAGAGTGTATTCGAAAAAAATGCAACACTTAGTTTTGTGAATAACTTTTGAATGCATGAATAAAAATTGATAAAAAATTTCAGTGCAGCTGCCTAGTAATGTCATGTTAACGTGTGAAAATTTTTGTGACTTTCTATCAAGTGATTTTTGAAACAGTGTCCAATGCAGGAATTTTCGACTTTTAATTTTGGGCACCACGTGCGCCATCTATATTGTATACTATCAACCACCCGTTTTTATAAAACAAGGCTATTTTTTAATATGTTTTATGTTTCCTGAAGCTTAACCTTCAAAATAGCTTAAACATTTTAGTTTGGTCGAAGTTATGACAAATTAAGCCTATTGTCCCCCAGTAAAAAACAACATATTTGACTTTCTATCACTTAAACACAGTTTTAGCGTAATGGCTCGAATCCAGATCCGACCAAAACAGAGTATCAACTTTGTTTTACTTATTGAAGTGGGATAATGATCACTTTTGGAGGCAGTCTTTTTTGTATATTAAGCCATTTATCGTGTCAAACTTTATGAAACATTTACTGATTTGCATCTTCCATAGATCGTAAGCCTCTTCAAGTACTAGACATCAAATTTTCAATTTTTTCTCCTTCGTAAGCCTCTTCAAGTACTAGACATCAAATTTTCAATTTTTTCTCCTTGTTTATCTCTGGAACATTCAGGCGAGACTTGTCAACGAAAAGTTGCTGGCTGGAAAACTGTCAGGTGCCCGCTAAAGAGTTCGTTTTGATGTCCATCACGACATTGCTCAAAATGTCTCCCCGCTAGCGGTCCAAATATTTTTCGCACGATTTGACCACCGTATTTTGTTTATTTTATCGGTAGACAGCTTTTATTTACCTTGTAGAAATGAAGTCAGGCCTGTTCATAAGCCAGCTAGACGAACCAGTTTGAAAAATTTATCTTTTTATCACTTTCCATATTGAAATTTTCGGATTGCAATTGATAAAACTTCTCACATTGCCTAACTGCTTGGAATCAACAATCTTTTATTCACATTTTAGCTCATTGTTAGATCCTCTAGGTCTCCTTTAACGACTGATTATAAGTACTTTGGTCAAAAAGATGATTTCCAGCTGCTTTTGGGTCTTCCACTGGGACTTAGCTGGAATTTCGATGATCCTGCCCAAAAACTTGGTCATTGAGCTTCCTCATTTGACGTTATCGCAAAAACCACTTGAAGAATCGTCACATAATCAGGTAGCTTCACTGAAAATTTCATCAATTCCCATCCATGCATTCGAAAGTTATTCACAAAACAAAGTGTTGCTTTTTTTCGAATACACTCCTTAAATATGTGCCAATTTTTGTGATGTTCTATCAATATCGACTTTAATATTTGGGAAACACGTGCGCCATCAATAATGCATACTATTAGCCACTTTTTTTTAAATCTGCGCTTTCTAAGTCAATTCCGTCTTTTTCCACCGGATGGCCAATAAAAGCAAACAATCAACCGAAACAGTCCTAAAAATCTCCGCTTCTAAGGCCATTCCGTCTTTATCCACCGGAAGGCTAATCATAACTAACAATCAGCAGCAGCAGCAGCCTTAACAATTTGAGCTTCTTAAGCCAATTCAGTTTTTTTTTACACCGGAATGCAAAACAAAAACAAACAATCACCAGCTCCAAATTCTGCGCTTCCAAGGCCAATTTCGTCTTTTTTCACCGGAAGGCTAATGAACACACACAATCAGCAGTAGCAGACTTAAAAATCTGCGTTTCCTAAGCCAATTCCGTCTTAATCCACCGGTAGGCCTAAACAGTCGCAACAGTCCTACAAATCTGCACTTCTAAAGTCATTCCGTCTTAATCCACAGGAAGGCCAAATCATAACAAACAATCAGCATCAGCAACCTTAAAAATCTGCGCTTTTTAGCCAGTTCCGTTTTTTCCACCGGAATGCAAAAATTAAAAAAAAAAACAATTACCAGTAGCAGCTTCATAAATCTGCGCTTCCAAAGCCATCCCGTCTTTTTCCAACGGAAGGCTAAATCATCATACACAATCAGCAGCAGCAGCCTTAATAATCTGCTCTTCTTAAGCCAATTTCTTGTTTTTCTCACCGGAAGGCCAAATCAAAGCGAACGATCAACAGAACTTATCCCAAAATCTACGCTTCCTTAAAAGCCGATTCCGTTTCTTCCAGTGGCCGAATCAAAACAATTTTGTTCGTAGCAGCAGCCTTTTAAATCTGTCATTCTACCGAAGGCCGAATTTTGAAACATTTTTTTCGTAGCAACAGCCTTGAAAATCTGTACTCCCTGTTCCAAACCGTCTTTCTACCGGAAGCCGAATCAGACACATATTTTTCGTAGCAGCAGTCTTGACAAACGAGCCTATAGTCATCAAAGAGACGAAATGTCACGATTGGAAATTTCGATTTTCAGTTCCAATCGAGCAAAACCAAGCAGTCTTATAGGCAGCCGTACAGCAGGCTTGCAAGCTTATTATTTCAAAAGGGATCAGGTTGCGCCTTTTTGTATGTAGTCTCTTTAGTCTTGACAATCTGCGCTCTCTGTCCTTATTCTATCAACCACGCCATTGTCATGATTTTACGATTACTATGAATATCAATTCAGAGATTTACTCAGCCACGTCTTGAATTCAGCAGAATAGATCAATGACTGACTATGTTTTGTTTGTTTTGCCTTGTGTTGCCAAAATAACAAACGTTGCCATAGAAATTTATTTTATTTAATTTATCCTCATTGTTGCCGAATACAACTAGGTATTATTTTATTTTATCTTTTATAAAGTTTGATTTACACTCAAAGGTTTGAAGAAGTTTGATTTATTTTCTGCATATTCACATGACATGACATTTATTTGTTTATCTTTGATTATTTCCAAAATAGTCACTTTAAGCTGGTGATAGAGTTATTTAATGAATTGCGAAATGAATGTAGCATTTAACAGCACTAGTCAGAGCTTACATTTTTTCGATTAGTTGATTATCTGTTCCACGTTGCTTTCACGTGATGATTTAGCGATTATTACTTGAAGATACCAGAAACTGCCTTCTACACAGACATTGTGGTTATTTGAAGACAATAAGTTGAACTCATTTTCAGTTTCTTCGTATGTTCAAAAAAATATTTATTCTGTGAGACGGCATATGAAAAAAAAAACGATTGAAAGCTCTTAGGGTACGAACACAGTGAGCGCGAAGCGAACTGCGAAGCGAAATATTCATTCACCGGATGAATTTCGCAAGTTCGTTTCTGAAGGCCGGCCCCAGTGCACGCGAATTGCGAAGCGGTTCAACACTGAAAAAAACCTTCGGTGTTTTGCAAAAATTAATCACACGTGAAAAATCTTTGCAAATTAATTTGCAGATTCAAAACTGTGAGCGAGGGATACGTACCAAGCAAAAAGCTAATCAGCGTTAATTCCGAAAAACCACGTTTATTCCGGAAAACCGCGGAAAAAACCTTGCACGTTCTAGGACCGCAGGGATTATGAAAAGGAATCTTAAGGACATGAATACTCGGTGCCTGGACTTTATGAGGACGTCGGAGAATAGATTTTTGACGCCCAAATATAATATGGCGGCATCAGCTTAACATCAAAATGCTTTAATTGGCTGAAAATCGCACAAAACACCCATAATGTAGGTGAAAGGAATCAATTAATAAAATTAGAATTTTACAGTCTGACTCTATGAAACGCCATCTTAAAATCCAATATGGCGGCCTGCTCAACTTTAAAATATTTTAAATGACTGAAAATCGCTAGAAAAAAAAATCTACCAAAACTATGACAAAAATATAACAAAAATTATGAAAAAAAATTACAATATTATTACAACAAAAATTACGAAACGCTGACAAAACTTTGGTAAAAATATGGCAAAGATGATAAAAATATAACAAAAATATGATAAATGTGACATTAAAATGGCAATACCATGACCAATTTTTTAAAAAAATCTGACAAAAATTAGTAAAAATTGACTAAATAATAACAAAAAATTAACAATAATGCCGAAACTCGAAATAAAAACTTTGACAAATATTTGACAACATTATGGAAAATATGAAAAAAGAATTAAAATTATGTCAAATATAATTACTAATAAAAAATCACAAATATGACAAAATTTTGCTATAAAATAATGTAAATCTGGCAGTACTATGACAAAAATCTTACAAATGTGATAAAAATATATGTAGCCATGAAAAAAAATATGATAAAAATGTAACAAAACTATGATAAAAAAAAGCAAAATAATGACAAACAATTGACAAAGGTTTTTATAGTACTGAAAGTTTTTTTTTAATCTTTGTCATAATTTTGTCATGTTTTCATTTGTCGTATTTTTGTGATAGTTCTGCAGATTTTTTGTTCATTTGATTGTGAGATTTTTTTTTATAGTTTTGTCTTTTTTCGTTCGATTACAGTCGTTTTACCATCTTCTATTCGTACTGAAAGTCTTATCCGATACAACAGTATTCGATGTTTATTCTTGTATTTGAACTCATGGACATTGGCTTAGGAGGGAACTAATTTGCCAACTGATTTACACATATCACAAGCCCATAGGTTTGTCTAGATTTTGTCATATTTTGTCATTTATTTTTTCGTCATATTTTCCATATATTTGTAGCTTATTCATAATTATATGTTCCGATTTGTCATTTTTTTTTTGTTAAAATTTTGTTATTTTAATGTCGTGTTTTCATCATTTTGTCATTTTTCTTACATATATTTAAAAGTATTTTGTTATATTTTTATCTCATTCTTCATAATTTGTCAGATTTTTGTCATTATCTTATCAAATTTTTTCATTTTTTTTTCAGAACTTTGTCATATTCTAGCCCATTTGTCTGATTTTGACATTTTAATATCAAATTTTTGCCATATTTTTACCACCTTTGTAATAATTTTTTTTATAGTTTTATATATGTTCGTCAGATTTTTGTGATTTCATTGTATCAATTTTTTGTTATTATTTTGTCATTTTTGTAAATTTGTTGCCAATTATTTGTCCTTATATTAGTTCTGTCAGAGGTCATTTTATTGTCAAATTTTGATTATAATTTTGTCATGTATTTTTTTCTCATTTGTTTAGTTTTGCCATTTTTGTGATTTATTTCTCATATTTTTGTCTAATTTTGTAATATTTGTCATATTTTTGGAATAATTTTTTTTCCACATTTGTCGTGTTTTAATCAAAGTTTTGTCATTTGTCACTATTTTGTTTGTCATATTTTTGTCAAATTTTAAATTTAAGTAATAGTTATTCATATTTTTCCACAGTTTTGTTATATTTTTGTTATATTTTTGACAATATTACTTTATTTTTTTTAACACTTGTCATATTTTTGTTTATTTCTTTCAATGCTTTTTTGCAGTTTTCTTAAAATTTTTGTTAAATTTTTGTCAGTCATTTTTCATCTGCTTTTTGATCCCTTTTACTCATTTCTTATATTGTGGATGGTTCATGCGATTTTCAATTATTTACTGCATTTTGAATTAAGCGGAAACCGCTATCTATTATTTCAAGATGGCGTCAGAGAGCCAAATTAGATTTCCACCCAAGCAACCAAAAGTCGCGTTTTACTTAAAGATAAAACTCCGAAGTTCACATTTGGCTGAAAAAATGTTTTACGGGAGCTTCAGGTGACTCATGTCAAGTGAAAGTTACTCAGGAACTTCCATCGCCTTTTGAAAGGTTAAAATATTGTTAACGGAACTTCTAAGCGCATTTGATGCAACTTCTTTCAAGAAGGTCGATAACGTTCGCTTGACACTTTCTAACGCACGGTTTAGATACTTTTAGGTGTTTTAAAGAACCTGTATGGGAATTTTAAGCGACGTGTCAAAAATGTCTGTCAATTTCTTGTCATGGTATTTGTTTTATTTACATCAATACTGATATTTACAATGAAGTTCAACGCGAAAAGAAAAATTCGACGAAGGTTGAAATAACAAGTTTTAAGGATTTTTCGGATTTTCTCAATAGTTGTTATTTTATTTTCAGATCTTTTCCATCCGCATGATTACGAGGAGAGTATCTGCTTTCCTTTGGCGATTTGGAATAAAATCGGCATTCTGGCAGCTCAGAGAAAACCTTTCTCCAGGACCGCATCCCATTATTTGCATATGACAACATCCAGCTGGGAACGGCCTGAAACCGGTGCCGTCGTTACGGCAACATCCACTTTCTGCTGGAGAACAAGGCTGTTGTGGTAGGTAGTAGTTCCATTACATATATTATGTGTATAGCACTAAACCGAATAGCGACAGTTTTACTAGCGACACTTTTTACTAGCGATATTTCTGTCATTCGCAGATTTGTTATTCTTTTTTCAATCCAGTAGGCGATTTCAATGTAGTACACAAACATTGTTTATGTTATTTACTGTTCATTTTTCCGCAGACACCAGATACCCAGACTGACCACTGAAGGCTGATTTTGGCGCTTGTTCCGCAGCGCTATCTACGGGTTATCGTGAAACTAACGGCCACATACACAAAAGAAAAAATCTCGATATATCACACACATATTTGCATTGTGCTTTTTGTTTTTTTTACATCTAGCGACGAACACGGTCGTTTTTGATTACCTACTTTTGATAGAAAAAATTAACACGATATATTTCAAAAACACTAAAGAACCGTTTTTGAATTGGAGCGTATTAAGAAAATATGGTTAGAATTCAACCATAAAGCTTATAAAAAAATACATCGACTTCGACATAAATGAAAATTGAATGAAAACTTGAGATTTTCTGCACCATTTCCTTATTGCGTTGTGGTTGAAAAATAACCATTTTATGACATCTTTGGCTTCATTTGTGAAGATCACTTTCAACTGCAAGTTTTCGTTAACCCCGGAACCTCCGTCAAGGGTAAGTTCAAGTTTCCCGAGTAGAAAAATATTGTGACAAACCCAATTATTTGTAAATAGTTATAAAACGATCTATGACTTGTTGAGAAAACTACAAATGACATCGTAAAAACATTTCACTAATTGTGTATTGCAAAACTACAGTATATTGAATGTGGCTTTAAATTATATTACTGTTTAGAACTGTTAAATCAGTTGAATGGACGGAGATTCTTACAAAATTTTATTGAACAATCTGTATCAGTTAGAGTTTCTCAAAACCCTTCACCTAGCCCAGTGGTCGGCAACCTTTTGAGTCTAAAGAGCCAAAAACTTCAATTTTTCAAAATTTTATAGTTTGAAAGAGCCACATTAAAGGTTTATTGTTTTTGATTTTATTTTAAAAAATATATAAATATATGAATGATAGTTTTACGAAAATAACTTTGAAATTATTAGTTTTGTTTTTAACTCTTGGATTTTTCTTTCAAATTTGTTTCTGATAACCATTAATGTTTTCTGGATCGTAAACTCTTCAAACATTGTTTGATTAAATATCAATTTTAACACCAAATATCGAGTCAAGAAAGTGTAAGTTTTGGACATATTTACAAAAGCAGAAAACTTTTAGTTTTTTCAGCGAAGATGAGCTTTTAAAATAACAAAGCAATGGTAAATGAATTCTTCTTTAAAGACATTCCTCAGATTTAGCTAATCCTTTCCAAAATTCAGAAGTATGAGGTAAAATTCAAGTAAAATTTTAATCTTCAAAAATTATGCTCCTGACAGCTGGTAGAATTTTCAAAATTCATGACATGAAGCGAATATTCAAAAATCTCATTTTCTGTCACATGTGAGTATTGTACGTCCAATTGAATGAAAAATGACTGGTTTGACCAGTAAAAAATATGTAATAAGGTTGTTTTGTAGCCTTCTTAGCAAATTCGTGACAAATTATAAAGAAACAGTACATTTTAACTGGCAAGATAAGTTCAAGGTTACTTTTAAAGTTTTAAAAGAAAATTTATCAACTGCGATTAGCTCTTAATCAATACTGAAAATGAAATAGTCAATTTAGTTATTGATAACAAGTGTTAATCCTGTAATTAAATTTCCAAATAGATTTTTGAGTTGAAATTTCCATTCATTCTCAATGCTGATTCGAGTTCGAAAAGCTGTCAAACTTTGATTTGAGATTCTCAGTTCTTAGTTTTGGATTTTTGTATTATATCTATTCACTTTTTACAAGCCGTTATTTATTGAATAGGCTTTGCAACACTAGTCTGTTTGTATCCAGACCGGGCAAATCCTGCGTTGGGTTTCAAAGTTTTAAACTCAAAACCGACTAATGTTCAGGCAAATAAAGACAAAATTTACATTTTTTTAATAAAAAGGCAAGAGAAAAGCTTAAAAATAAACACTCGTAAAATGATTTTACTATGGCACATCAGCGGCTTCAAATCTTATCTCGCAATTTCAAAAAATGCATGCGGATTTATTTTGCTTAAGCAAGTTGAAAAATTGAAATTTCGTAAAAATAGTGAATAATGCTGAAAAACCAGACCTTTTTTCTCGATATCACGGCAACCGGACCGGACCTGGCGTCTCCAAACATCTTCTTTGAAAATCTGGGTGAGCCCCAAATAAATCGGGCAATCTGGAATGCTTATGAGGTATCAATATTCAGGTACATTAAAACTATCGTTTTCAATTCAAATAAATGTGATAGGATTGAGGTGGATTTTCCAATATTTTTATGTTGTTACGCGTCAAAGTTGTAAATATTTTAGGAATTGTTTGATTAATTCTAATAAGATTATGGAAATTTCAACTGATCAATTTTCTTAAAAGACAAAAAGTGATTGCGAGTGCTTGAAATATAAAATTTCATGAGGATAACAATTTTGATAACAAAACAGAGGCTGTTTAAGAACTACTTTTTTTTGTAAATGATAAACTTTGATTTTCCTGTGTTTGTGTTCGATTGATTCAAAAATATACACACGTTGGGAATTGAATTATTTGATATAAGTTATGCTGTTTAAAAACTACAATTATTATTTGCATTTACAGTTAATGATAAATTAGATCTTAAACTGTAATCTCTATGCTGATGCTTCAAAAACAGTAAAAGCTAAAAATTGTAAAATTTTGCTTCAGAAAATTCAGGTGCCAGGTCACAAGACTCAATTATCGCATAAGCACGATTTTATAAATATTTTGTTTAAAATTATATATCAAATAAGCGAAGTGAACTAAAGAGCCGCAGCTTTACATCAAAAGAGCCGCATGCGGCTCGCGAGCCGCAGGTTGCCGACCTATGACCTAGCCGAATTGCCGCATTTATAGAGGTTTACGAAAACTGAATAACACAAAAGTAGAGGTGATATTTATAAAATTTGTAAAGCAATGTTCTGTTAACAGAAGCTTAATGAAAATCGCAACAACGAAATATACCATTAAGTCACCATCTACAACAAAAAACCGGTGTCAGATTTTTATTTACTTTTTTCTCCAATAAATCCTAAAACTTCTCTTTCTATGAAAAATTTAGTCACACTCGAGAAATGTCTTCCTTTCGAAATATCTAACATAACTTGGATATCAAACTAGCCCTTTTACCGCACACTGGAAGAGGCAGTTGAGAAAAAAATATTTTTGCCTTCGAGATGATGCATTTTCCTGCAAATTTAGTACAATTTCTAACAAAGAGCGTTGGTTGACATAATGATGATTCTTGACAAACAATCTCAATTATCCGAGTCTGTTTAGTAAGAATAGCTTAGCTTTTCCTGTTCCATGGGTAAAATAAACCAAACGTGAATTCGTCACATCAAAATCAAAACATTAAATGAATTCACTCACACAGACATACGATATTTGACATTCCATAAAACGACAAGAAAATAAAAATGACTTTCGTTTGCATCAAGATAGTTCTGTTCTTTTACCATTCAAAATTCGTTTTGGTAATGTGGAAAAGCATTGAAATCGATATATAAGCTTAGTTACTGCGAAATTATTTCTTATTTACTTGGCATCGGTTAAGGAACATTAAAATGAACCTTATTCAAAATTATAGTTTTTGAAGAATGGATCCATTTAGTAAACTAATTACTCTCGAAATATGGTCTTAACAAAACTTTGAAAGAATTTGGTGGAATGTCAAAGGTGAAAAAATTTCAAAAGCAAAGAGAAGATTTGAAACATACATTTTGAAATATTCCAAATTCAGTGCAATTTTTCAACAATTTTTTTTCGAATAAAAGATTTTTAACTTGACATTTCTCACGCGCACTTGCTCTCGTGTACGGATTAAGATGGGGAAAAAAAGTCTAAAAACACGGTCACTTTTAAGGTTAATTTTCCAGTCCAGTCCAGAATTATGCCAAATTCTCGCGTGAGCTTTCATTACGTCGTATGAAACAAAATGTTAACAAACAGTTTTATTACAAAACAAAAATTGACTTAAACTGGACAACATATTCTATATGTGAAATACAAATTTCAAAGTTGTTTTGATAACTTTTGGAGCAATTATCTGTGAATTTTCAAGATGTTTCATACGACGTAATGAAAGCTCACGCGAAATGGTCATTATAGTTGTTTTTTTACATTTCTCACGCACATTTGAGCAGGGAAAAAGACCCGGTCGACAAACACGGTCGTTTCTGAGGTTATTTTCCAAAAATTTATTAATTTTAGTGAAATTACCAGCATTATATCACGAACACTTCCAGCGGCAAAAAGGATTTAAGAACTTATCAATACATTTATCACATTTAAATATTATTCAATATATGTCAATAACTTATTTCACTCCTCAAACTTATCTAGGTACGAGCCAAGACACAGTTAAGATAAATTAGAATTCAAGTTTTTCATAGAGTTATATATAGTTTGTCTTTTTGGTCGCATTCAACCTTTCAGATTAAGACGAAAAATTCCGAGTTCAAATAATTATTTATAACAGACATTATAATTTTCATATTGTTACTCAGCCGGATAAATTAATTTTGAAATCAAAACTGAATCCCAAATTAATTGGCTCTGAACAAAGGACCGCTATAACGTTGCGTTTGTATTCTTTTTCATCTCAATCGATCAACAGTCATTGTTTGTATAACATTCATCTCTTATTATGATACAGTAAATTAAAGTAAACAATTAACATTGAAGACAAAAACGATAATGAAAATATTTGAGATAGCATTTCAAATACTTATAGGTGATTCAATCAAGACGGTTTTCATTTGGCTTGTTAATTATCAAATGTAATTTTTTTTCTTGATGAAGCACAGTAGTTTCACGATGCCCCGACAGATGGCGTATGATTCTGGGCGACTAGTAGTTGTATGGATTCAAGCGCCACTGATTAGTCTGGGTATCTGGTGTCTGCGATTTTTCTTAGGCCATCGTTCGCATGCTTCAAGTCGCCTAGGAAACTCGCGATGCGTCGTTATGATTTTCACTAGTCGCTAGTAGGCACGGCTGCTTTGGTTATTAGCGATCATATTTTGGTTTTTATCTGCATGTATAATATTTAGTTAGCCTTTTGTGTGATAATGTTTAGAGGTTCAAATAAATTTATCGTGATGAATATTTTTGTTATTATTTACTACGTGTACCGAAAGTCCTTAAAAATTAAATAAAGTACAATCTATCGATCAACCGATTCAATCATCGCCAATACGCGATCTCAAATGACATTAAGTTTAAATGCCAATTATTACAGTGGCAATGAACTATTGCTGGATTGGTAGAGAGACTGGTAAGTTTCATGGCAACCTAGATAGCAGCGGTTCAATTCTCGTAAGCGTTAGTAGCTTTTGTAATAAAAAAAGATAATTAAAATTGAAATCAATGAGATTGACCATGATAGACTAGCAATCTAGCAATCTGACATCTGGTTGTCACAGCAATCTGTCAACTGGATTTTTTTTTCAGCGCGTAGAAGTTACTTGACATTCTCTTAGAAGCTGAATAGCGTTCTCTACAGCCACCTAAATGAACTTTAAAGTAGCTTTAAGAACTTAAATTTTGGGCTGATTAGCATTCTCTTCAGACACAAACGAGAGCTGATAAAGCTTCTATGGAATCTTTTTACGGGAATTCTGGTTGCTTGGGTACTTATTGAGCAATTTCATCCAATACCCATATTGTGGGAGTTTCGTGTGCTTTTCAGTCACTTCCAGCATTTTAAAGTTGAGTGAAAGGGGCCATATTGGATTTCAAGATGGCGTCGGACAACGAATTCCAACTTCTATCCGTTCATCCCCTTCACCCTATACACGTGTGGCTTTCATGCCACCGGTCTTTTATTGCCAGTTAGAATTTGTTTCAAAGACTGAAACCGCGTTTTTTTTCGAAAATCCTCGATAAAAAACCGTGCATTTTCATAACCAACACAGAAACGGCATTGATAATTAAATAAATAAACTTTTGAAAAAGATTTTTTAAAAAATTATCATTTGCGATAAAAAATATCCGAGAGAATATTTTCAGTGTATTCCGGATGGACAGAATGAATTCACGCGGTCAAGCCGGGTCTTCGCACGAAAATTCGCTTGCACTGTGGCCGGTCGATGTTTTTTTTCAACGTGTTTCAAAGAGAAGCTATTTTTCGCGCGAATTAGAAAACCGCTTCGCACGCACTGTGAATTCGACCTTAATCCGACACTGGTGTTACCAGTACCTCCGAAAAATGTTTCATCTCATTTATGATTCAATATTCAGTCCTGAATTTCAATCAACAAGTGAGAATTTTTTTAAAAACTGACACTTTCTAATTAGGTTATGGCATCAGTTCTAAGTCAAGATTGTTACTCTTGATTCTTGAATAACCTTAAATACTCAATGATCAAAATTTGATGCATAATTTAAAATTTCAAGTGTGGTGTAGAATAGAATACCTCGCTTGCTTTTCTTGGAAACTCATGGGGAGGAGGGAGGTTAACCCCTAGCCTCCTCCTCCACCGTTCTTACGTCCATGCCCTAAGCTATTATTACCTACTAAAACTGCAACCAAGCTAAACTTTATTTTTCCTTTTCATCAAATTTTGACACCTAATTTTGTAATCTATTGATTGAATTGTTTTAACCTTACAAACAGAAATGGTTAAGTGAAAGATGGATTCACTTTCGATGCCTGGTGACTCGAAAATAATCTCGTATTACACATCCAAACAAAAGTCAATCATTTTCCATCAATGAACAAAACAAGGTGGGTGGCAAACCACACACTAGCTAGCCTATAGGATATTTTCGAAATCTGCTAAATATACCACGTCAAAGTCTTTTTCCTTCAGCTTTCTCTAACTGCCAAGAAGAAAGTTTGTACAGTATCGATTTTCCCCATTCAACTTTTCCTCGTTCACGCCGTCGTCGTCGATCAAAACCACACACATGCACACGCAGCACCGCGCATGAATGAAAACAGCAGCTGATATTCGATATTTCTGAAAAAGGATTAATTTCCTTCCGAACTAACTAGAAAGGGTAATTACGGTGCGCTTCAATGTGTTGTAAGGAGTTTTTCTTTAGTTTAGTTTCCCCATTAGTGGTGAAGTTGTGGAAAACGGAACGCAAAAAAATGCCACACGCCTTTTAGCCGCCATCCGACTTGACTCATTCAAGCTCTCCAACGGATCCAATTAGCCATTAAAATTTTCATAACTGAATTAATAACTGATAAAACACGATTTATGACTTGTACGAATGTGATGTTACGCTGCACCTTCCTGCTCTAGTACCTGATCCGGAAAGTTTGGCCCACGATCTGTAAAACATTTAATTCATATTGTATTGGATTGCATGTTTTGTTATAGGTTGAACAACATGCAACCATCCGTGGCTCTATGAATGTTTTTTCGTATAGGTAGGGGAGAATGAGGATACTTGATCCCTGGGGATACTTGATTCCTTAGCTATATTTCGAAACTGGAATGTCTTACAAAGATCATATGTTCTAGAAAAATGTGCCAAAATGAGCAAAATAACAATGCTTGTAGTTTTAAAAATTTTAACAAAATAATTGTTTGAGTAATTGAACTTTGTTTGAAAAATTTCACAATATGTAACTTGAAGATCTTTTTTCATCACTTTAAAATGTTCCTTACATGGGAAAATTATGAAAAAAATATTTGTTTCAATGTATCAATCGTTCGAGCGTAAAATGAACTTCATAATGCCATATTTTCAAAGCAATGGAAAACTCTCAACTTTTTTCAGAAAAAGTTTTCTAAAATAATGATTATGGGTACAATTGATCCCCTAGAGTTCCCATTCAACTTTTCCTCGTTCACGCCGTCGTCGTCGATCAAAACCACACACATGCACACGCAGCACCGCGCATGAATGAAAACAGCAGCTGATATTCGATATTTCTGAAAAAGGATTAATTTCCTTCCGAACTAACTAGAAAGGGTAATTACGGTGCGCTTCAATGTGTTGTAAGGAGTTTTTCTTTAGTTTAGTTTCCCCATTAGTGGTGAAGTTGTGGAAAACGGAACGCAAAAAAATGCCACACGCCTTTTAGCCGCCATCCGACTTGACTCATTCAAGCTCTCCAACGGATCCAATTAGCCATTAAAATTTTCATAACTGAATTAATAACTGATAAAACACGATTTATGACTTGTACGAATGTGATGTTACGCTGCACCTTCCTGCTCTAGTACCTGATCCGGAAAGTTTGGCCCACGATCTGTAAAACATTTAATTCATATTGTATTGGATTGCATGTTTTGTTATAGGTTGAACAACATGCAACCATCCGTGGCTCTATGAATGTTTTTTCGTATAGGTAGGGGAGAATGAGGATACTTGATCCCTGGGGATACTTGATTCCTTAGCTATATTTCGAAACTGGAATGTCTTACAAAGATCATATGTTCTAGAAAAATGTGCCAAAATGAGCAAAATAACAATGCTTGTAGTTTTAAAAATTTTAACAAAATAATTGTTTGAGTAATTGAACTTTGTTTGAAAAATTTCACAATATGTAACTTGAAGATCTTTTTTCATCACTTTAAAATGTTCCTTACATGGGAAAATTATGAAAAAAATATTTGTTTCAATGTATCAATCGTTCGAGCGTAAAATGAACTTCATAATGCCATATTTTCAAAGCAATGGAAAACTCTCAACTTTTTTCAGAAAAAGTTTTCTAAAATAATGATTATGGGTACAATTGATCCCCTAGAGTTGGGTACAATTGATCCCCCTTCCAAACGGCATATTCTTCTTCTGAATTAATCGTTATGATTGTTGATTACGAAATTACTAATATTTATCCAAAAACTAATGTTTATTAAACAATTGTCTGAAGAAAAGAGCAAAAATAATGAATTTTCTCTTAATTATAAAAAATAGCGCCTTTAAGTATGCAATGTTTTTAGCGTTGAGACAAAGTTATAGAATTTTCTTCTTATGTCTGCTATAGATTGTGAAATGAGAACAAACATGACCAAAATAGTCAATTAACATTCTATCTTGGGGTTTTGTGAGATTTTTATACAAGGATTAGGGCTTCCTGAATAAAAGATCAAGTCTCCTTCAATAGGGGATCAAGTCTCCCCTAACTTCAGAAAAATCGCAATTTTTTTACTCCCACGAAAATGCTTCTAGTTCATCAACGGGTTCAAGTATCGTTCTAATTTTTGGAGCATAGAAACTTGAAGTTACAAGCTGTCAGAAAATGTCAAAGACGGCGAGTTGCTAAATTTTTCTAAAAAGATTTGGTGAAAATAAGAAAAAGGGATCAAGTATCCCCACTCTCCCCTATACTTAACCGATCTCGTGTTCTGCAGATGAGGGAACCTTTAATTATATTGACTTTCGTGCCGCTCTTAATTGATGTATTTGTAATGTTAAGTGAATAAAAAGGAAAACTATTTTAATTTGAACGTGCATTCCGTTGCAAATCAAGCAAAAAAAAACAACAACATTTGACCATAGAGTAATTGGCATGAATGACCTTTGAGAACATCGTTTTTCTTTCAGACTGACAAAATGCGAGGAATTTCCGGACCGAAAACAATTAAACATTGTCGCTGTTAATGAGTGATACAATCTCGAAGCCCGAGTCCCTCAAACCTGAACCCACACGTTTCAACGAATAAAAATCCAATCATCAAGATTTATGCACCCAAAACGTGATTTAACGATTCGTTGAGTTTGCCAAAATTATTCATACATGAGCAACAGACTAACTATATAGGAACAGGAACGATTTGATTCATCCCTTAAAGCAGACGGAACCGAAAACCTACACACTTCCTGCGTGGCCGCAGCCGATTCGAAATTGTGCTCACCGGAAATGAGTCAGGAAATACACACTTTTGCATTCGAATTCCGACCCATATGGATGGAACATATTGTATCAGGCTGGCCGTTACGAACCCTCGACGATTCCTGGGGACGACGCTACGCACTCGCCAAACACAATCCATCTGGTTCCTCTTGAAATGAGAAAACATCCTTTCTAGCCATTGTGCGGGACAAATTCAATATAAATGTTTTTTGAATGATACACAACCGATTCTACCCAGCCAGAGTGCGAGTGGGGAAAACTCGGACCGGAATTCCTTCCCTTACGAGTGGCCATTGTTCGGCGTTTTCCTGCCGACCACTAGGCATAGTCATCGAGAAAAGAAATGATATCGAACGCTGGAGCGGAAAACTATTTTTCAAAACAGCGGAAAAACATACCGGAAGTCGGACTCGATTCAGATCGGTCCGTTGGCCGTTGTGGGCCACTGTCCACTGAGGGAAGTCCTTTGTGGTCTGTTTTTGCTGCGGAATGATGGAATGATTGATGATTTTGTCAGATTGAATAGAAATATATCAGTAATCAATTAATAGATTTAAATTATTCTTCTTGAAGCTTGTTGCTATGGATGTTTTTCGTATTGTATGGTTCCGTAATAACGTTCTGAAACTTTCTTAAACGCTATTTGAAGAGCACTTAGTATGTTTAAAAATAACAGTGTCGACATCCATCTGTACACACAAAAAAAAAGCATAGTAAAACTACTAAATCCGTGGTTTAAATGAACAACAGGCAACCATATTTTTGAGTCAAATATGTTTTGTTGTTTATAATACCTTACGCATAGCTATTTTACCATGTGCTCAATTTGGCTGACCATAGTACATTCGACTGCGTTTTAGTAAAATTGTCAATGAAATTTTTAATTTAATTTAGGACATTTTACCAACTTTTGGCATTCGTGTCCGATGTCAATGAAATGATGCATGGTTTAACTTCGTGCCTAGTAAAATTGATATGCTTCATGATGAAACTAGTATGTGTTATGATAAAGATTAGTATACACGAGGAGCTTGATTTGAATAGTAAAATTACTATGCATGTTTATTTGTTTATTTGCATGCATACATTATGGCTTCATGTAAAACATTGAAATTCACTCTTCCGACACACGTCGGTCAATGTTAGTGTGTTCTTCCGATGCCATGGAAAGATTTTTTCAAAGTTATGAAACTTGAAAGCAGCTCAAAATTTGTTGGTTTACTCGTGGGTTTGATGATTAATGATCCTGAATAAGTATAAACAACAAGAATGTTTTCCATAGTAAAATTAGCATACGCACTGATGTTTTTGAGTCAAATATGTTTTGTTCTCAAAAGTACCATGTGCGTGGTGTTTTGTTGATATGAATTGGTGCCACAATGTCGAAATTGATATGCGGACGCTAGTTGTAATAGAAATTATGATGAAATCATCATGACCATAGTATTTTCGACAACAAACATTGACAGTTATCGAAAACTACCAGGTACATAGTAATTTCAATAATGTTTCATGTGTACTTTTACAAAATTGATGTTATAATTTGCGTGGTTGAAAATACTATAACGCAGAAATGGTAAATTTATCATGACAACGTCTTTGGAAAAGCAACGCAATTTTTTCCGTGTACCGTTGAGCCGTCAACACGTCCGCAGGAGATCACATCGTTGCTGTGTACCTGCAGGAACATTTTACATTATATTTTTCTTACCTGTTTTTAAATCTGCATTTTTCAGTGCTAAATTTATTTTCATTTTCTTTTATTCATATTTTTCTCTTTTCTTTTCAGCATGGGGAAGTCATCGGCCGACGCGTAAGCCGGAAGAAAAAGAATTGCCGAACCAAATTCATGTCCATTGGCCTAAAAAGTTGAAATTTCCAATTCATTCGATTTCCTTCATAACATCGGTGCTAAGGAAATATTCATATTTAATTTTGATAAGAGTAATAAGAGAATTTCTTCTTCTGATTAGAATATATTGACAGTTCTACACGAACACCACATTAGCAGGAGGTCTCAGCCCTAACCTCAAACCATGAGAAAACAGAATCGATTTTTGAGAAGGGCGCACAATAAACGCGATTTTCCGGTACTAATATCGACAAATTCGTTCTGTGGAAAAGCGATACACAAATGTTCGTGTTTTGATTTTTTGGGTGTTCAGGGGTGCCAAGTGTATTAATATTTGGAAAATAATTATATATTTCTTTTAATTGCATTGTTATTGAAAACTTTTTCATGAGTACAGAGAATTTTCAACTTTCCCGTAGATTTCTATTCGAATGTGAAATTAAACGCATCATTTGTCTGAACGAAATAACAACTGTCTGTACCGCACACTAAAACGATGTAGCGAATTATGTGGATATGTTCAAAATAATCAGAGCATGTAGGCAATTATTTTCAAATTCAACATAGACGGGGATTTCATAAATTTACTTGTTTGTAACAGTGAATGATTTTGCATTCCTTTAGAACTCTTTCTTAATCTACCAAACAGTAGGTACATGAAAATATATTTTAGATAAAACTTTTACGACTGTTGTTTGTTAATTTTGGAAAATTTTTGGCTTTCAGTCAAATTCTTAAGAAAAACAGCGTTTTCCTATTTCATCCGACGTTTCGGCGTAATGTATTTCGCCCTCTTAGGAAAACGCTGTTTTTCTTAAGAATTTGACTGAAAGCCAAATATATTTTAGATGATTTGAATTCATCTTGAAAATTCATTAGAAAAAGATGGCTTATCTTCATCCATTTAGGGACGCCCCGTAATGAATTCAAACATTTAGCTGTTGATAGATAAAAAATTTAATCAATTCAGACATATTTCAATTAGTTTAAAACAAGCAAATACTGATTTTAGTAACACACCTAGCATCACTGGTGAGGCCGCCAGCAAATCAAAATTTGAGGTTATGGCTGAGGCCAATTTTTGCCAATACTGTCCTCCATATATACCCTAATAGGGGAACTGGGGGTAAGCCCGTCACTGGGGATAAGACCGTCATCCTCGGAGTTTGACTAGATTTTTAGTGTTTTTGAACACTGTGTTAGTATTTATAATTTTAGAGGTATTGACATACATGGAACCTACCGTGCAGCGTTAAACGTCAAAATAATAAACAAAACAATCCATAGTGCCACTGATGAGCAATCGGCTGTAATTTTTCGCAGGTGGAATTTAAGGTTTAATTCGCGAAAAAAGCTCCAAATCCGATGTTGTTGGTGTGCAGTTGGTATCTTTCCTTGTTGGTTATCGCTGAGATTCGAGTTGAGGTAAGTTAAACCTTTAAAGTGGTACACATTTTATTCTTAAAAATATGCATGTTGAGGGGGTAAGACCGTCACTCTTTGATTGGGGTTAGTCCGGCATACTTTATGGATAGTTAGGTGTTAGTAAAACATATTTTGTCCTATTTCATTTTTTTTTATCATAGTCATAAAACTTGAATTCTAAAATATACTTCAGATAGGTGGGCTGCAGTCATGGGCCCTTATTCTGCGCCACGCGTGACGTGATGATTGTCGACTCGCCCAAGTCACTCTATTCCAGTAGTCGGTTTAGGTGAGGAACGTCACTTCGGATGAACTTTGTGAGTTCTTACCCTATTCTCGTAGTCACCGTGGGTGAGAATCGTCGCATTCGGGTGACAATTTTAGGTGACAATTGTCGGTACCTTTTCAGGTGGTGACAAGATTAAAATGGAATGCAAAATAACGAAAATTACTGTAGGCGAAGTTGTTAGTTGTTAAAATTCAATCAACATTTTTTACCTAGCATATTTCTAGCTTAATTATATCAATAAATTTGTAAACACGACGATAATTTCTTTTTACGAGAAGGGTTGGAGTTTAAGAGAGCTGGTTTTATTTAAGGGATTTTTGCAACCAAATCTTCCCTGGCATCATGCAATCTAACTGTTGTCACTGAGGACAGGAGGAGATGTGCACGGTGCGAGTTTTCAGGTCCATCCGGGCCCGGATTAATTACAAAAATGTAGGTACATTGAGATTGAAATTTTTAAAAATGCTAAGGAAAAAATAATTTCATTAGTTTTCATGATTTTTTATAATTCATAAACTATTAATAATTCAAAATTGTGAACACTTTCGAAAAGTCGAAACCCCGAGGCATATTCATAATTTCTAATCTTTTTATTTAGTAGACGTTACTTTTTCAACACGTATCTCAGAATTCTTTGAATTTGGTGTTAAATAAATAAAAAATTTAGAAGAAACTGCATATAGCTTCTCGAACACTAACGCTGATAGCAGATCGTGAATCATTCTCCCTCGAGGAACCGGACCGGCTTCAGCGACAGCAACGGATTCAGCAGGAATGTGTTAGGATACGCGAGTACCATCACGATACACTTCATGGCATCCTGCCGGGCGTAGCTGGTATTTTCATCCGTGTACGTTCCGGGCAGCTCGATCATGACCTTCAAGGCCAGCTCACTGTTTGTATCCTGAAGGACGTCGTGCAACAGACGGTACAGCTTGTGAATTGAGCCTCCAGCTGACCGACTCCGGGGACTTCCTTTACCTAGTCGCATTGCTTCGCCCCGTTCAAGCGGAATGGAAACGATAATTGACACCACCGACTCTAGGACCGCTCCCGTCGATTTCTTCCATCAGCACTCGTCCTCGCTGGTTTTCGCCTCAAGCTGGCCGCAACACGTCATGAAAACTTTTAAATTTTCCGAAGAATTAAAACAAAAACATAAGTTTGACAGTTCGGGGCTCATCCAGTCACTCAGCTGGGAATGAACTTCTGTCACTTGCTCTCACTTGCTGTCACCTCACTTAAACCGACTGTCGGAATAAGGTGACATGAGTCGAGTGACGGTGGGGTGACTCGCCAATCATCACGTCACGCGCGGCGTAGAATAAGGGCCATGGGCTCGATGTCTTTGTTAGTTATAGTGTGAGTAGAGGTGTCACATGAAGGGTAATAAATTAAGTAAGAACTGGCCATTCGATCTGTTTATTAGGGTGTCCCAAAATTGCAAAATTTCTGGGAGTCTGGAGGCTCACCATCCAAATGGTAGATTAGGATGTGGAGAACAAACTTTTGTATGTGGCCGACTAAAAAAAATCATGTTTAGCGGTTCCGCAAGGGCGATCTTTAAAAAAGTCCACTTTCAAAATATTTGATTTTAAATAAATTCTGGGTCCAGAAATTTGCACATTATATATTTTATATATTTTTTTTTTGGGTTAAATACTACACGTAAAAAATGAAAAATGAACCAAATTTGCATCAAAATTGAAAATAAACAAGCTATTTTTAAGAAAAAAAATTGTTTGGTCCAAAAATTTTGTATTCAACTGATCAAAATGTGTACCTAGCGTAGAACATTTTTGATACCAATGCCATCAAAAGATACGGATTTTGGTGCACTTGAACTTTGCTCAACACAGCATGTTGTTAGTATCATCGTGTGAAGAGCTATTCACGGTTTAATCCGTAATAAAAATCACAATCTAGGATATTTTTTATTTAATTTATCAAATTCGTCTTAATAAATACCTACTTTGAAATCAAACCTAAAAATTTTCAGCTTGCAAAAAAATACTTGGATGGTTTACAGGAACCTTCAGAAGGCTATATGTCAAATTTGAGCTGAATCTGACCAGGAAATTGATAAAGGCCATACTTAGCTGCATTGTACAGAATTATAATATCTTTCATTGAGCGGTTTTTGGATGTAAATCGGTTCAGTTTATGCTGAGTAAGTTAATTACCAATTTAAGGTGCCTGTCTTACTCCCACTGGTTTATGAACACTGTTTTTGTCACTGTTATTATAATCAATACTATAATTATAAAATAACGGCTTGAAATCTCTGACAGCGTAGATATCTTATTGAAGACAATCTAAGCAACGAGTCTGTGAAGGAAACAGAACAAAATTTGCTATCAGTTCTTGCAAAATGATCGTTTTCCTTAGGGGGCCGGGCTTACCCCCAGTTCCCCTACTCTTAAAAATGAAAAGGTTCCACCAATTACTGTCACGATTCCTGTCCGATGCCTTTCGGAAATAAATCGTCACTTCCGTCAAGGATGTGAAGGATGGGAACTGCTCGTATATCGGCGGAATCTTTTAATGATTTTCATTTTAATGACAAAAAGATTGACAACGGCGACATTGATTTGATTTGATTTGACAACGACGACATTGCGTAATATTTTGAAAAAAATTGGTAGAAGATTTTCGAAAAGGTTCAAATTTGACTCGACAATGAAACATTAGACGAGCCTTTTCAAGTATTTGCAAATTATTCACCTGATCCTTTTTAAAATGGATCAAATAAAGCTCAGGAGCAAAACCAGCACTACTGATATTATTCGTGTTGGTTCTTTCTCTCATTTGAATTACTTGAATCGGAGATAAACCTAACAAAGAATTTAATTCAGTTGTGATGTCATCCGGTGTCTGATCGCCGGTTAGACCACGAAGAACAACTTAAAAAGGACTAACACATTCAGTGCCGTACGTAAAAAATTGGTGTTTTTTATTATTCAATGCCAAAAGACATACACCTGTTAAAGAGCTAATAACTTTTTTGTCTAAAAAGATACGAAGTTATGATATTCGACAAAGTTGTTCAGCGGAAAATTTCCTGTAAGAAATTTATAAATTGGCACAAAAACCATTAGCAGGCTCGGTTCCACAGAAGAAACAAAAATTATGTTGATTTTTCAGTACAACATATTCAATTTTCCCATACAAACCTAAAAGTTTAAATTTACTCATGTATCTAAACGTTATTTAAAAATTCTGCAAAAAAACATGGATGAGTTTTGGACCAAAACTAAGCTTTTAAGACCCCAGGGTTTGAGAAATTCAGTCTATTTCGCAGGTAATCATTCCTCCAATTCCATAGACTGTCCCGTTAGGGCAAAAATTATTGCTTCTAGGAAAAATTCCAAAGTTGTTGGAATAATTACTTCTCCTCCTTTCACTTTCTCGTCTTCATACCTCAGGCAGACAAACAATCTGTCTGATCGCGGTCAGCCTCGGTCTACCTTGGAATCACGTCTTGGTTATACCCGAAGTAATTTCAATGCTACCTGGGCTGATTCAGCGCCACAGACTCTTTGTATGACGTTCTCAGAGGTGGTTGAAAATGGGTTACCTGCTTCGGGTATAACTAATGGGAAAAACCCAAGTCTCAACACGATCCTAACAATTTATGATAAATATTCATCAAATTCTAACGGGAATATTTTATTTAATGACTGCTCTGCATCTTATTATACAGTTGAATATCCTAATGGGCATTCTTGTTTCTCTTCAATTATAAATCCCTCCACAATTGATTTGGTTTTTATCGGATTTAGGCGAGCATTGTAGTTAATTTGTTACTCATGCGGACCTCGATTCAGACCACCTTCCAGTAACTTTTTCTTTATCCCATTGAAAATCCTTTAAAATCAACTTTTAACTTTCAAAAAGCTGACTGGGAGCGATATAGGAATTTTATTGAACGTAATTTAGATGTAAACGTTCCACTGAATTCAATAGAAGATATTGATTTGGCTGTAGAAAATTTGATAACTTCAATAGTCAATGCTAAAGGCGCCTCAATACCCAAAGTTAAACATAAATTTAATCAACCGTTGATCGATGATGATCTTCAGTTTTTGATACGACTGAAAAACATTCGTCGACGCCATTATCAACGAACTAGGGATTTGAAATTAATTTTTTGCGACCTTCAAAAAGAGATTAAACGTCAATCATCGAATATTTAGAGTTTTAAAATACACTTTTTGTTTTCCTTATGGATAAAACGCCTTCAAGTAGGCAAGAAATTAAGTTTATTGACTTAATGATGACTTTTTCGAATCAAATATTGGTGCACCTTTTAAACTTGAAAATGGACGAAATTCGTTATATTTTTGCATTATCATCGTTATTTGGGAGTCAACAAATACAAAAAATGACATTTTGTTATGATATTCGGTTTAAATTAAAAGTTGTCAGCATTAAAAATTTGAGCGTAGAACACGTGGTCTTGCGGGCATCCTGCCCCAATTTTATTATGATTGTTTTTAGTGAATATTTGTTGGAAGTTAGTGAAATTCAACTAAATATTTATAGTCTTCCGAAATTCCATACGAGTGGAAAAACGATAAACTGTATTTTTATCAGATTGCGCAGGCTGGTTGACCATAAAACCTTATTCGTTAAACATGAAAAAATAACAAGTTTCACACAGAATCGATAAATCCTCCGGTTTCTAGCTTAGCTTGTTTGACTACTCATATCAACCTTATCGATAAATCCTTCTGTTTCTAAGAAATAAAGTCGTTTCAGTGAACTTTTTACCTAAGCAAGGATAGAAAATCTTATTTGTCACTTTAAAAATGAAGAAAAACAACATTCAAAGCCAAAGCTTAGCGTATTTTCAAGAAATAATGGCATGACTGAGTCGATTTGTGGTCATTTTTGAATTTCTCAAACCCTGGGATCTACAAAGCTTCGTCTTGGTCCAAAATTCATCCATGATTTTTCGCAGAATTTTTAAGTAACTTTTACATGAGTAAATTTGAACTTCTACGTTTGTATGGAAAAATTGAATATTTTGAACTGAAAAATCAACATCATTTTTGTTTCTTTTGTGGAACCGACCCAGTTGATGGTTTTTGTGCCAATTTGAAAATTTTCTACTGAACAACTTTGTTGAAGACCGTAACTTCGTATTTAACTAGGCAAACAAGTTATTAGCTGTTTAACAGGTATATGTCTTTCGCATTGATAAACAATAAATTCAATTGACATCACTGCTGCAGCCTCGCGAAGTATGGCACGAAAAGTAGTCATGCGGAACCTCGCTAGGCACCCAGCAGGGATTTCAATTGAATTTATTGTTTATCAAACAGCTAATAACCTTTTTGCCTATTAAGATACGAAGTTTCGGTCTTCAACAAAGTTCTTCAGCGAAAAAATTCCTTTAGGGAATTTATAAATTGGCACAAAAACCATTAGCTGGTTCGGTTCCTCAGAAGAAACAAAAATGATGTTGGTTTTTCAGTTCAAAATATTCAATTTTTCCATACAAACATAGAAGTTCAAATTTACTTATGTAAAAGTTACTTAAAAATTCTGCAAAAAATCATGGATGAATTTTGTACCAAGACGAAGCTTTGTAGACCCCAGGGTTTGAGAAATTAAAAAATGACCCCAAATCGCCTCAGTCTAATGGGCAATCTTACCCCTCTGGAGCGTCTTGTACAGTTTTCCCCTACTAAAACCCTAACGCGACGCACTGGATTTTTTTCGCAGCCTAAAACAGCATCCACAGAAAAGGCTATCCCAGGGTGAGTCAGTAGGGTGGGTGCATATTGAGGAAAAGTAGGTAAGGGGTACCAACAGTTTCTCATTGGTGGGGGGTGGAGACGGAGCGTTTTTTGACAGCGAATTGTTCGTCTACCATGCCTACGATTACGATTGCCTGTCACAAGATGGACGATTCCGTGCATTGGTATAAGAACACACCTGAAGCTTTACCCGCCTTGGGCTATCCAAGATTTTTGAGACAATACTCGGGGTGCCAAACAAAACAAAATGTTCCATTAAATTTATTTTCATTTTTGAAAAACGACAACGAAAAAGTTTCAATGGGGAAATAGTCAATGAATTATGATTTCATCACTATGTAAAATAAGTTTTAATGAGAGAAATAAATATCAACGATGTTATTCATGAAGAAAAAATTGTCACCCATATTGGCTGCTAAAATGACGTCAAAAAACATCGATTTGAAAATTTATGCACATGATTCATTGATGTGTTCCTAAGTTCATCAATTTTTCTATTCATTGTTGTTTCAACAGCGTCAACGGAAAGAAACACCGCCGTTAGTCACTTCGACTGAGGAAACTATAAAATGATTGCTTTATTTCGTAAAGTCATTTCTCGGGACACTCGCCATGGGACGACGCCCAATCGCGGCACGTGACCAAATTCGGTTAAATGAATATCAAAACAAATTACCCTGCGACGACGAGTCATTTTTCGAAGACCGTTTCTGTTGTCGCTGCTGCTGAAGAAGCCAGAGGAACGGAAAAAACAGCAACTCCTTTTTGAAGAATACAATATCCGATTTCAGCGTCGGCGTTACGCCACATCTCCCAATAGCCCAAGGCGGAGGAGGGCGCCTGCCGACGATTATGCATAAATTTTTTTCCCCGGGCAGCCAATGCGAAGAGGGCGTTACTGGGTGAATTGCTCACGTGCACCGTTGATTATTATTGACTTCGTTTAGCACCCGATGTGGCCAGGATCGTTACTCTGAGATGAATTTTCCCAGGCCAAGTATCCTCAAAGAGGGGCTGCGTCGCACTTTAGGCGACAATTAACTCCTACACGGGGATTTACATTAAAGATTCACTCAATGGGAAGGCCGGCCGATGGAATTGCACCAAGCGCCGTTTTGACGATCTTTCTTCCCGAGAAGTGTCGGCGAGAGGGGATGACACGTTTATGATTGCATCAAGAGGACGATTTGTCACCAAGGTTAGGCAGCTGATGTCTCGTTTTGGGATGTACATACGGTTCCCGCAATCAAAATTGCGAAGCAACTAAGGTAAACATTAATAAATTCAAGTGAAAAATTGTCTTTTGTGTAATATCTGAACTACGGTTGCCGAATAACCGTGATCATGAGAAGGTTTGGGCATTAAAACTACGGCTGTTTCAAATAGTGCTTTGCAACTTCGTGCATTGCTACTTCGAACGACACTTAAAAACGGTGTGGGTTGAAATTTCTCACAATGCTTTTTCCCACTCTGTAACATTTGATAGTCGATCGTTTGCGACATTATTCTTGTGCGTCTAATGCACGAAATGGCAATGCTTGGAGTGAGGAAAAATAATTAAAAAAATTATTCCTATGTTGTTTTGATGAAATTTCGAACTTTTCGCCGAATGCCACTCATCATAGTTTGGACACCTTATTCGCTGACCTCAGCGGCCATTTTTTTCCACAATTTGTTCATCTTGATGTTGATGTCCTTTTCGACAAAATCCACCCGTTGTTCCGATACCACTTTAGTACCTCTTTGCTGTAGTGGAAGCTCACCAAATCTGGCCAAAACTTTACTGGTCCTTTGTGAGATCTAATGTATGAAAAAAAAGTTTTTCAGGCACTCCTCTTTGTACATTTTGGAGTGCAAGGCCTTCTTTTTCACAAAAGCCACACAGCAAAAAAAGTGTTGCGATATTACATCAAAAACGTGCACATAACTTGAGTTGCAAAAGATCTCTAATATTACATTGTTTTGATGTGACTACGAAATGACATCTTAACGATGTAAAACAAATTACATCAAAAGTATGTATCGCAGTAGACAAATTCGAGAACGATTATAGTTTAAAGTATCAGTATAAGTATCAAGGAATTGAATGAGAATTAAACTGAGCAATTATATTCAAACTGTTGGCAGATAATTTATTTGAAAATATCATCGTTCTGTTACATAAAATTCTTATCCTAAGTGAGAACTGCCCTTTCTGGGTCGTCCGGATTGTAACCGTTTGGTACATTTTATTTATTTGTGACCTCGTCACAAACTCCAATCATGACTGTACCGCGTTGTGAACGCGTCCCGAGTAGCCCAATACAGGGTAAACCGGGTAAACCATTCCTTTTCCCAATCTCCTGCACGCAGCCACTTTCTCTCTTAGGGTTATCCACAGGGGGGTGACATCCCTATCCTTTGTCATTGATTTTGACAACCATCAAAATTACGGGCCCACGATTTTGTGGGCCCATAACAAACCTGACATTTTGCTGTCAAGAAACCGGACTGGATGTCAAATCCTAGAGAATTATGAATGATTGCACACTAACACAACCATCATTCTGGTTCCTCATTGGTTGAAATTTTGACTTTTTCAACTCTGTACTGCTTTGAGAGGAAAACACCATAAACGTTTCTCCCGATGGATAGAAAAAAAGAAAAAGATTCTTGTTCGCAAGAAGAACCAGATTGTCACCCCCCTGGTTATCCACGGGCGTCAAGTTTAGGCAGGGTTCGTCACGGGGAAGTGTTATTACCCGGAGAGCGACGCACCCGCGTAAAATTGTTGCCGAGAATGTATGTGTGCGTCGGTCGGACAAATGTTAACGCTTTCTGTTCGTCGGCTAAGGCATGGCTTGTTCTTTCTGTCCGTGACCTCATTAGAAAATGGAAGTGCGCGCCATGTGTTAAATGTAAAATTACAGTTTTATATAAAGTGGTGTAAAAGGTTTTAAAACTTATTCTAACTAATTACAGGTTAAAAGAAAGCTAAGTGTAAGAAACACGAAAAGTTTAGTACGGTTAATAAACAATTAAAATCTAATAGTACGATTAGTAAACTAAAAATGTTATTATGAACGAAACGGTAAAATGTGGTTAACTTTTACTTCAATTTTTCTTAACATGCAGCTACAAAAGTTACTGTTAAAACAATGCGTTATAAGTGTTAAAATTGTATATCGACAAAAAAAAAGCATAAAGGAAAAAGGTAATTGAAACACAAAATGTAAAACAATGTAAACACGTGGAAATTGTAGACGTCACTGGTATTCTAACCTCATTGGACAGGTCCAAGAGGGCCTTTTTTTTCTTCCCTATTTATAATTTAAACAAGCTTGGCAATTCCTGCGGAAGCACGGTGACACAACAAAACAACGGACAGAAAAGAGGTATTAGGACATAACATAACCTGATTCACCTACGATCGTATCATAACCAAGCGATCGGATTAACATCGAGCAAATCAATCGACAACGCACGATCAACAACAAAACATCGGATTGGCAAAAGGAGTTCTGTTTACTCTCACACAGAACGGTATTTCTCGCCAGGTAGAGTGCAGAAGATCCCAGTCCTGAATTCGGGCCCTTCCGGAACGCCGGAAGGGGCCGGACCGTTCTGCACCTTCCAAGATCAACACTAACCGGAATCGTTCAATGACTGTGCTGCAAAAATGTCGTCAGGTTTTGCACCCAAAACAACAGAAAAACCGCAAGTATATACCACTGTGACGTCTGTAGGGAGAAAGTTTAGAGAATAAACCCCAAAATGTAAAATGTAACCTCGTCTTGTAATTGGTAGAAAAGATTTGATCGCTCTTACACCTTTCTTGTTCGATATTCGGTCCTCCAACCTTCGCTCTAATGTTGTCCGTTCTTGAAGGTTTAAGCTATGCCTACTTCCAAATAATTTTTGAGAATCATCTGACCCGGGTGGCAACATGCGAAGTACCCACCCGTGTCTACGTCCCTGTCTAATCGTGATGTTCATTGGATTTCCCTTTAACCCTCATCCGCATTAGATTTCATTACCCTAATCAGCACTTGTGGTGTCAATTTGACACCACAAGCTCAAATCGTTATAACTTTTGGCGTGTTAGACCGATTTAAACAAAACTTACATCAAAAGAAACCTTGTAATGTCAGTGAAATATGTTTACAACATTATATATAGCTAAAGTTACTAGTTTTCTCGTTATTCAGCATGAAAGAAAAAAAAATCCGAAAAAACATGCCTCACGAAAACTGCTGTAGTTCATATGTTACACGTCCAAAAAAATATTTGCCTTATGCATATGAAAGCTGAAGTTAATGCCTACATCATGAAGACAAGAAATATTTTTTTAAATTTTTTTTAATGAAATGGTCACAAAAAGTTCAAAAAAGTGGTCTAAAAAACCTACTTTTCATTCGATTGCTAGTAAATACTGTTTGAGCGATGGTAGAGTTTTGAAAAAAATATGACTACAAAATGTATTAAAATTCCAACATTTTGCTGTCTTTAGATTTTTGATGCAACAAAAATTGAATTTACTGGAATTTTTCAAAGTTCACTACTTTGCGCGATTTTTTTACAAATTGAAATTTTATCTGTTTTTGTGGTCCACCGTTAGGTTGTACCCGGATAATCAGTGCTTTTACTTTGTTTGGACCAACCAAGAGTATATTCATTGGAAAGCACATTTAATCTACATTCTAGTGAGGTGCTGCAATTCACGCTGTGAGATTTCACAAAAATATGAAAATTATAAACATAAAATCATTCCTGAATTTCTAGAACTACAAGCACCTCGTCCAGCAAAAGGTGTTTGTTTGCTCTCCGAGTAGGTACGGTGGGTGGTGATTCGGGCAGAGAGCGAAGCCGACAGACCAAGAAATGCACGACACGCATCGTTATTTCGTCTGTCTACCAAAACTCTACCATCGCTCAAACAGTATTTACTAGCAATCGAATGAAAAGTAGGTTTTTTAGACCACTTTTTTGAACTTTTTGTGACCATTTCATTAAAAAAAATTTAAAAAAATATTTCTTGTCTTCATGATGTAGGCATTAACTTCAGCTTTCATATGCATAAGGCAAATATTTTTTTGGACGTGTAACATATGAACTACAGCAGTTTTCGTGCGGCATGTTTTTTCAGATTTTTTTTCTTTCATGCTGAATAACGAGAAAACTTGTTACTTTAGCTGTATATAATGTTCTAAACATATTTTACTGACATTACAAGGTTTCTATTGATATAAGTTTTATATGAAGTTCATAATAATTCAAACGACTTAAATAGATTTTACTTTTGTGGTGTCAAAATGACACCAAAAGTCGGAAAAGGGAGTTTTTTTGTCCAGGCTTCCAGGGTTCGTCCATAAAAAAAGTAAAGATGCAATATTGAAGAACTTTTGAATTCATTTAGGGTCCCCGAAGAAATTTTTGTGTTTTGAAGCTTCTGAAAAAAGTTACAAGCCTTCAAACTTGCAATGGTGTCAAAATGACACCCTAATGCGGATGAGGGTTAAGGAGTTCTATCCGGAGGAAAGTGTCTTGGGTTGCAAAAACGACCCTGAGTTCCCATCATAATTTTCCCTTTCCCATGTTCCCACCCACTGAGTGTAGCAGCTTGCAAGTTACAGGATAGAAAGTAGATACTCTCTCATTAATCCTTTACGAAGACAGGTTCCCGTGCCGAACATATCCAGCGGCACCGATTGAGCCGGAACTATGGAAATCCTGTCGAAACAATGCACTTGAACTTCTGACCACATTATTTGCCATGAAACGATAGCTGTACAACTGTCTTTCATTGCTGACGATTTTTCATCAAAAATAGAGCAATATTTATAACTAAGGCACTGTATCAGCAAGATTTGAAGTTCGAGGTTCCGTATCCTTACGAAGAAACAGCCAGTGTGTGTAACAGTTCCTTCCTAAAAGAATAAATTGGAAATGAACTCTATGAGGATAATCAGATCGAAAAATATACTAACCTTTTCCTCCGGATGTTTTCAAGTCTTTCTTTCTTTTACATTCTTGCCGATATTGTCCTGGAGAGAAAAAAAGAAAATGAAACCTTGCTGATTGGTTTTGTTAAGTTTTTTTAAGAGGATTGATCATACTCACCAGAAAAACAAATCTTCCTGAGCCTTGCAAACCTCCACCAACTTTTTGATACGTTCAGCAAATCAAATGTCAATTTGGATAAACATTGACTACTTGATGTGATATAACATCGCTGGTTGTTATATTACACAAAAAGACGTGCTCGCATGGTGTACATCGAAAAAATGTAATATTAAAACGATAATCCAAAAAAATACATCGGTTTGCTAACATCTTCGTAAATTACATCGGCCAGCGTTACATTTTTTTTGCTGTGCAGGGTATTTCGTCCGCAGCTGCAAATACCTTGCCAGATCAAACACTTTCTTGCAAACTTATCAGCAAAAACTAATTTGAACTAGTGAGAAATGAGATGGAACAAAAGTAGATGGGTCAGTAAAGAGTTCGGTAATGAGTTGAATATTTGTTGATAATCCTTGATGAGTCGTGTTGCGAGAGCTGGAAGAGTGAAATAGAGCAAGTTAAAACGATGAATTGTTAACCCGAACATTTAGTTTTAAATAAATAATTTAAATAATAATAAAAAAAAGCCGTGGACATCATCCTCGACCAGTGGCTTTGTAAAATTTATGGTCAGGAAGCCGCCCAAAATCCATCTTCACGTACGTTTCGTCATCCATGAGGATGCATCCGTCGTACTTCGTTAGAACCATGTTGTATAACTTCCGAGCCCGTCCTTTGGCTTCTACATTCTTCTTCAATTTCAATTCAATTCGGTTTGGTTGCTTACTGGCCCGATAAGATCGTATTCCTTCGCGCAAACGAATCCTTCTGACATGACGGTCCTCGTAGGTCGGCATTGAATTTCTTGGCGATGTCATAGCCCGACTGCCCTGGGTTTGCCTTGATCGTTCTCAACACCTTTAAATGCAGTTTCCGATCCTCAGTTCCACTATGACGCTTGGTATGAACCTGAAGATCGATAGTATGCATCTCACAGAAACTCTTAAGAACGCTGCACACGGTCAATTTGGCCATTTTCAACGATTTTGCGATTTTTGAACCCGACTCTGTCGGGTTTTTGACTTGAGTGTCCAAAATTAATTTTCGTCTCGCGGCTTCCATCACGTGTAACTTTTTTGAAATAAAACAAATAATAATGAAAGCACTAAAAGAGGAAACATTTCCAAACAAAGCACTGTCAAAATATTCCAGATCCGACAATTAGCAGCGCCATGGTATAATAAACAGTGCGTCCAAATTTTGGATTATCCATGCTTTAACAACAATGCTATCCATTTAAAAAAAACGCATTATAATGCATTTGAAGTAAATGAAATTTACTCTTCCACAAAAAAAAATTATTTAAAAATGAATGACGACGTATTTCGGATTCAACGATTAAAGATGGATGTGATTAGTCAATTAAGCTGAGCTAAGCTAATCTCTTTTTTGAATTCTGTATTTCTAGATATCAATCTGATTTTTTTCTTCGGTTATTTGTTCGAAATGCAACTTGTGAATTTTAATGAGAATTGCAAATAACGACACTGTTTCAATTCTGAATCACCATCATGAAATTTTCTTGAGTTCGTATTCTGTATAAAAGTTAAAAATTTCAAATCCAGATCTTAAAAATTGTTTATAATATCAAGTATTTTTGTTGAGTATCGATTAAAAAAAGTGCAACTAGTTTATGTTCGGAATGCAAAACCAAGATTCGAATCAAGATTTTATGTTATTGATGAAAAATTGAAATCTTTTGGCATTGAAAAACAATAAATTCAATTAACATCACTGCTGAGGCCTAGCGAAGTATTCAATGACTACTTTTCACGCAATGCTTCGCAAGGTACGCAGCAGTGATGTCAATTGAATTTATTGTTTTTCAATGCCAAAAGACATACCGTAAACTGGGGGAACTTTGATCAGCGGGGTATCTTTGATCAACATGAAATTTTTGCAAATAAAAATCATTAACTAAGCAAAAAGTTAAAATATCTGAAAACTGTTGACTACGTTTGAAAGCCTATAAATAGAGTTACAAATAAGCTAAATTTTGTTTTTATTAGAAGAGTTTTGATACTACTTAAAAAGTAATTTTAAAATCTTGAAATAGCTGGTTTTTCGAAGGCTCTCAAACAAACATGTCTCCTGATGTGTCCTCCCAAATTTAAGAATTTAGGAGCAAATGGGTTGTTTTATGAGAAATTTCAATTTTTTTTCGTTTAGATTAAGTTTAAGTGTTATTTGTATGGTCATTTGGTAATAATTTTTGGATATTAAAAAAAACGGTAATTTCCCATGAGAAAGCCCCTACATTAAAAATGGCTAAAACCCTATCAAATCTTTCAATTTGAAGAAAAAAGAACATGAGAACAGTGCGAGAACCTAGGGAATTGCATGAAAGTAAAATTTCATTTGTTTTTTAGGCAAAAAATAATTGAGAAATGTTTATAACTTTTACCCCTAGATGTATGCAGCAACATTGTCTATCTTTTGATTATAAATGTTTAAAAAAAACGTTGAAAAAATCTGATTAGTCTTAACAACACTTACTGTTATTAATATTTATGCCTTCTGTGCTAAATGGCACTATAACAATAATTTTGAAGATGTTGAACCATTGTGATCAAAGTTACTCCGAGACTCGAAATCTGGTTTTGTAACAAACATTCAATTATAACCACCAATGTCGTTTGAATTTACTGCCATCAATGATCATGTTTTATACTTCTCACTTCAGTAAGTGTTTTGAAACTTTTAGGTATTACCTAGATCAGGCAAATAGAAATTTCGCTGTAGCATTTTTGCAGCATTTTTTACTTTTCGACAGAAACATAAGCACTTTTTGAAAAGATTTGTTATCGTTTATGATAAAAATTCAAGCCGGAACCAAACTGTTCAGGTGTATTTTTTCGGATCGGTGCGTGACGAAAACTATGTCTTGTAGCAGTCGTACAACTAAAGCTGAAATTGTATTTTAACATCGTTTTATATAACTATCGACATGAGTGACGCGATACTTACGATTATTTAGTCTTCGCCACACTTTATGGTGGTATTATTGTAATCCTTTCCTGTAGTTTATGGTGTGTAATCTAGATATGAATTTCACGATAATCATCTTGTTACAGGGTCTCCTAATCTAGCATCAATACTCACAATTAGGACTTGGATAGCCTTTTCAATTTTCTGGCGGGTTTTTCCGGTGACTTCCTAACCTCACAATTACCTATATTCGGTTTTCCACACCTATGGTTTGAAACGATATTACTTCCAGCTCGCATGACTAATATAAGTCGTACTTACGATTATTGCTTTTAGGTTCTTGTTAATATTCATTCAACGTTGTAGGAAGCCGAAAAGTTTTACAAGCCCTTCAGAGTGCACTGTCCTAACCTGTACAAATATTTCCATAAGTTTTAATTGCCTCACTAATTTTAAAGTAACGTACCGATGTATCCAATATTTGTTGGTTTGTATGATACTGTTAGGAAATACTTTTTATATTTTAAAGGAAAAAACACCGTTAAATAATTTACAATTTATAAACTTAGATAATCTCAGTAACTTGTGAGTCCACGTTTACGAAATATCTGTTTTATACTCCTTCTCTTTCTAATAATCAAATTTGATATTTCTCCAAATTTTTAAGCGGCAAAAATATATGTTGTTGAACAACGAACCTTAGGCGGGTCAACACAAACAAAATCAACAAAGCTATTGTATCATAGATGAGGCATGCTAAGTTTGGTGAAATTTGTAAACTTTACCCGAATAGCAAAGACCATGATCCATACCGTAACCGAACAGTGATTTTCAATTTAACAATAAAATTCATAGTAATTTCAAGATCATTATCAACCTTCAAAAATTTTGAAATCTCCATGTTTTCTAAGGTAAACTTGAAATGTATAGTAGACTGAGTCGATTTGAGGTCATTTTTGAATTTCTCAAACCCTGGGGTCTAAAAATCTTCGTCTTGGTCCAAAACTCATCCATGATTTTTTGAAGAATTTTTAAGTAACGTTTACATGAGTAAATTTGAACTTTTAGGTTTGTATGGGAAAATTGAATATTTTGTACTGAAAAATCAACATCATTTTTGTTTCTTCTGTGGAACCGAGCCAGCTGACAGTTTGTGTGCCAATTTATAAAATTCTTAAAGGAAATTTTCCGCTGAACAGCTTTGTGGAAGACCAGAACTTCGTATCTCATTAGACAAAAAAATTATTAGCTGTTTAACAGAGGTATGTCTTTTCGTATTGATAAACAACAAATTCAATTGATATCCCTGCAGGGTGCCTGGCGAGGTATTGCATGACTACTTTTCCTGCATTACATCGCGAGGCTCCAGCAGTGATGTCAATTGAATTTATTGTTTATCAATGTGAAAAGACATACCTCTCTTAAACAGCTAATAACTTTTTGCCTAATGAGATACGAAGTTGCGGTCTTTGACAAAGCTGTCCAGCGGAAAATTTCCTTTAAGAATTTTGTAAATTGGAACACAAACTGTCAGCTGGCTCGGTTCCACAGAAGAAACAAAAATGATGTTGATTTTTCAGTACAAAATATTAAATTCTCCCATACAAACCTAAAAGTTCAAATTTACTCATGTAAACGTTACTCAAAAATTCTACAAAAAATCATGGATGAGTTTTGGACCAAGACGAAGCTTTTTAGACCCCAGGGTTTGAGAAATTCAAAAATGACCCCAAATCGACTCAGTCTAATGTATAGTCAATTCATGATGTTTCACAGTTGCCGAATACATCAGAAACATGGTATGACAGTAATTATCTTATGATATTTATTGTGACAGTGAATTTCATGGTTAAAAGCCAATCCAAACCAAAACGAATATTGGTAAGCTTTCGCTATTTTAACCTATTTTCTATTTATCGTGTAGTTGCTTTTCGCTAAAATAAATTTTTCGTGAGCACCTTATGTTTACGCGCCATATTTGTCCGGACAGTGTTTTGTGTTCAATAATTTTCGAACAAAGATTCCTATATACGGTGAGAACTTTTTAAAACTTGTTTTTCCTTTTATCATATCCAATATATCCAATATATCCAATACAATACAATCCAATATATCCAATACAAAACTCTCTCAAAGACTAAAAAAAAGTTTTAAGAATCATAATTTTAATGCAACAAAATTTGAAACCTGTTCACTGGTCGGTGATTTAATCAAATCAATTTGACATTTGAGCACTTTTTTTAGTTTTTTTCTTCTGTTTTCCACCCCTGGGGTATTACGAAAAAGCAACCCCTTTCAAAATATTCAAAAATGAATGGAAAAAGTGATCCAAGTTCCCCCAGTTTACGGTACCCCTGTTAAACAGCTAATAACTTAGTTTTCTTAATTAGATACGAAGTAACGGTCTTTAACAAATATATTCAGCGGAAAATTTTCTTTAGAGAATTTATAAATGGCACAACATTTTTTTTAAAAGCTCGGTTTCACAGAAGAAACAAGAATGATGTTGAATCAAAACGAAGCTTTTACCTCATACCTCATATGTTAATTCTTACCTCATATGTTAATTCTTAACTAGCAAGCATTAGAAAAAAAACTTAGTAGGAAAGAATGTTTGTACGGTCGAGAACTGAATTTACAGTTGAAAGGATTCATCCAAGAAACTTATTTTTTTTAATAAGTAGGATAACGTACCTATTTTGAACCGCTTTGGGAAGTGGCTATGATATTTTTTTAAATAAAAAAGCACATGTTACAAATTTTGACTGCTTTATCCGTCCATTACGAAGATCATGGCTTTTTCTATCGAAACATGTCGACGTTTGTTGCAATGTAACAAGATTTAAGCCTAAATCTGCGTTTTTTCGGTTATTACTGTGGTCGGTGTTTTGGACCACCAGGTTTCTATTTTGGACCACCCTTTGAACCTATTTTGGACCACCCTTAAACTTAAAAGTTTTTTTTTTCTGAATTTTGCTTTATTTACGACAGCGATTGATGCGCAATTATGCGAATAATTCAGTTCATCTTGTCTTGTTGAATTTCTGTAGTAAAGTTTCGTTTGTCCGATAAGTATAGAGTCAAAAGCAAAAAAACTCCTCCGTTATATAGTGTGTTTCAAATGTTTTGAAAATTCTGACAGCACACTGCAATCTCGATGAAATTGTTCTGCAGTGTTACAAACTGGCCAGTTGGCTTATCTTCAGGATCAAATTTCAGAACGCAAATCTTCTTCAGGTGACCAAATGATAAGTTAAGAAAGTCTGACATCATCAACTCCGTGACATCAATTGATGCATTTTGACTTCCAAAACCTTAGTGGATTTGGTTTGGCTTCAGTACTGTAGAAAACATAGATTGAAAAAGATTAAAATGTGCGAGATTTATGCTATCTTTTTAACCATCTAAAAGCCAAAAAATCTGGCTGTAAAATTTCCAAAAAATCAGTTTTATCTGTAATACAACTTTTGTTCTAGGAAAACAATTATAGTTGGAGTAAATTTTTCAACATTTTTTTTTTATAATTACCTAACAAGAAAACCAGATTTTAAGTACTCTTTCGCTTGTAATTCTTACACATCCCAACATTTTTTTTTTTAAGTTTTGAAACATGTATAGCTATAGTTGAATAAATATTGTGTTAAAATTGTTCAAATATTCAACTGTTACAAAAATTAAACTCGTTGCATATTTGCCGATTTGTTGTCGTTTTTTTCCAAACCTCTTCTTTAGACGGGTTTTATATTTCGTCTCGTCTACAAAACCATTTTTTTCCCCGAAAATCAACCCTGATTGGTTATAATTTTTAGATTGAGCTGTCAATAATTTTTCATGAAGCATCAAAAATAATGATTTTATAAAAAAAAATGGTGCATGTCCAGTTTTATCATGTTTTTAAGCTTCTTAATAAGTCCCTCAGGAATTAAGTAGGACCTATTTTCGACATGGGTCCAATAGCTATTAAAACAAGTTTTTTTGGTTCTTCGAGCTTGCAAACTAGTTTTTAAGTGTTTTATCATAGCTGTGAACATGTTTGTAGTTGTTAAATTCATCACAGCTATGCAGAAAACCTCTTGAAAGTTGACTCCAATAATGGTACGTCCTATTGAAATGGCCCAACTGTGAAAAATCAAAACTTTATTTTCAATTTTCTCTCCCTTATCAGCTTATTCCAATGAAATGTTAGATATAATTATAATCATAAGAAGGAGCTTGAACTATATTTGTTCAAAATTTTCACGATCAAGATTTATGAGAGAAACATTGGAAAAAGCTGCAAGGTGGTCCAAAATATGTACCCGGTCCAAAATAAGTCCGTTACCCTATGCCTTATGAATTCCACCCTTCAAAACGACGGACTTCGTAAATCAAGTGTTAATGGATTCATAACCAGATTTAGTTCCTCGCTCATTAAAACTTTTTTCAGGTTTAATGGAAATCGAGAAAATTGATTCTTACCGAACGATACGATCATAACATTTTAAAAGCATATTCTGAAGTTGTTCCAGACATTTAGTTTCCTTTTGATAATTCAGTTTAGATATTTTGTTAGCTACATATGAATAATTATAGTAATTGAAAATGAACAGAATTTTTAATGAAATCTATATCATTTTTATAAGACACATTACTACTTGTCTTTGAAGTTGATTGAGTTCATACCCCCTATAATTGCTCGGTTAGCACATTTATTACCCTCTTTGTAGATAAGAACCCCTAATAGCCGTGAAACCTTTATCGACATTGAGTTTATTAGCTGAGTAAATATTGTCTGATAGCTGATTTATGCAAAACAGCAGGTATCGTAAAAATCGTAACGCCAATGCAACAGCCTGTAGTAAAGAAGTGTTAACTGATATCGGGTTTATGGCAAAATCGATATTTCATCACCTTCCGCTAGTGACTACTGAAGATAAAGTACTAATCAACCGGTAGGAAGGTACTAAATATAAATGCACCGTTTGGTGATGTTTGGTGTTGCTACTTTGCTGATTTGAATCAAATTATATGGTTTTATCATTCCACAAACAAACGTAGAGGGAGTAGCATGTGTGCTGCTGCATTGCATTGATAGGTGACCTGCTATTTTTTTTATCAGCCAAAGATCAAAGAGCAATGCATTGAAAACAACAACACCGTATGGTGACAGAGGGTTGATTTGGTTTGGTCAGTTGTTTCCCCAGATTCATCTGCCAAACATGACGCACCAAAATCTCCTCTACACCGATAGTATAAGTACAAGCCAAAGCACCTAAATCCAGAGTAACACAACCCGGCCAACAACTGTCGTGATTTTTATCTCCTGCTCGAGATCGAGGAAAAATCAATTGCTTATGGGTAGGTATCATCATCATCCACTTCTGAGAGCTGAGAGCTGGAAGTTTAATTCTGCTGGGACGTCTGAAAACGCAGCATAGCTAACCCGATTCTTGTCAAAGAGCATAAAAGAGTGACAGATTGGCGCTGCCTGGCGGAAGTGGAAGCATAACAAAAAAAATGGAAGAAAAGGGAATCTCCATTCTCCGATCAAACGCAGAGGGTTGTACGAGAGATGAATAAATCCTTTTATCTGGTGTGCTATCAAAGGCGATGATATACAAATTAATACCTTGTTTATCGCTTCTGATGCATCTTAATTTGGATCGTGTTTCCTGAAAGAAGAACACTTGCTTTGCAAGATTAAAGGTGTCAAGTGTGCTCGTGGAGTACAAATTTAGGAGGAAATTGAAGGTTTCAATAGGTTTCAATAATGAAAAAAAAATTAATGGAATTATTTATTGCTTTCCGGTGAAATATTTAATTCTTATAGGAAGATTATCAAATGAAAGAAATGAAAATTGTAGTTGAATAAATCTTAGTTTATTTAGAAATGGGATATTTTCTTTTGGTGATAGCTAAATTTAGACAGCATTGGATTGTTTGTAAAAAGTACTATTCAGTCTAATTGTTTCAAAATTCAAAACCTTTGCATTTCTGAGATATTCAAAATGCAAGAGAAGAAAATTAAAATAGATGTGCACAGTTCCCTATAAAATCCATCATTATGAAATCGAGAGCTGACAAAACCGTTTTTCTATTCCTAAAATGCTATACACTGCCGGCCAAAAGTTTGGGATCACCCACTAAAAAACATGCAAATTATGATCGTTCATATCTCAGCCGTCTTAGGACATATTGAAAATCTTCTGATCTCATTTGAAAGATAATGAGCAATAGCTATCTCGGAGGTATTTTGCCCAAATACAATGTTTTAGTTTTGAACTTAAAACTTAACCTAAAGTTATAACATTTTCAAAAAGTCGCACTCAATATTCAAAGCCGATCATCTCGGGATAAGGTGGACCAAATCTCAAAATTTGAGTGGCATTAGAATTCCTGTTCTTTATTTCTCAAAACACAATCAAAAAAATTTGAGAAAAAATTCAAGAATGTATTTTTAATTAATAAAATAGACACTTGAGTTATCGTCCAAAAGTTTGGGATCACCTCTTTGTATGGTGAGTTTGGGATCATTCTTATAAAAACATGCAAAATTGTTTTATTCATATCTTTCTCATCTAACATCGTATTGCAGAGCTGAAGGGTTCATTTGGAAGCTTAGGAATTGTTGTTTTTTAATAAATTCATTCAAAAATTATATTTTGAAGTTATAACCATAAAAAAATCACCTGAAATTAATTGTTTTTTTGAAAGTTCTCAGATTTTTTTTATAGTTCTCACCTTAAAATATAATTTTTGAATGAATTTATTATAAAACAACAATTCCTAAGCTTCCAAATGAACCCTTCAGCTCTGCAATACGATGTTAGATGAGAAAGATATGAATAAAACAAATTTGCATGTTTTTTTAAGAATGATCCCAAACTCACCATACAAAGAGGTGATCCCAAACTTTTGGACGATAACTCGAGTGTCTATTTTATTAATTAAAAATACATTCTTGAATTTTTTCTCAAATTTTTTTGATTGTGTTTTGAGAAGTAAAGAACAGGAATTCTAATGCCACTCAAATTTTGAGATTTGGTCTACCCTATCCCGAGATGATCGGCTTTGAATATTGAGTGCGACTTTTTGAAAATGTTATAACTTTAGGTTAAGTTTTAAGTTCAAAACTAAAACATTGTATTTGGGCAAAATACCTCCGAGATAGCTATTGCTCATTATCTTTCAAATGAGATCAGAAGATTTTCAATATGTCCTAAGACGGCTGAGATATGAACGATCAAAATTTGCATGTTTTTTAGTGGGTGATCCCAAACTTTTGGCCGGCAGTGTACGTGAGTGGTGAAAATGTATGAAAATATTGTCAAAAATGTCCACAAAGCTCAAACCAAGCGTTGGAGTGAAGCACATGATCGGAAATTACGGTTGAAGATCATCAGAGAAGTCAATACTAATACCAGCATTTAAAATCATGAATCGAAAAACTAAGTGTAGATCTCTGAAATGTCCAACGAATTTTGCTCTGAGAGGCTAGAAGGGTTGCCAAAACCCAGTCATGGAAACTAAACCTCAAACAACAAATTTTTGTAAGTTCCAGAGCTCGTTAGTTGAAAAGCCAGTGCCGAGCCGATGCGATAGATGAAATTCGATGGACGACAAATTTTAAGAAAAAAAATTTTTTTTACAAGGTTTTACAATTTTCTACAAATTTTTACAAGGTCTTACCAATTTTGACAAGATCTATACTACCGCTGCCGAAAAGTCTGTCCCAAATGCAAAAGCAACGAAACGAGAAAAACAGCTTTAAATATTTTTAAAAACTTTCGTGGATTTCTCGGTTGAAACTTGAGCTTTTCTATTTCTTTCTTCACAGATATGAAAACAATTGTTGTAAAATTTCGTTCATTGTATTTTGATTTGGAATTTGTCATTAGTGGAATTTATTTTCAGCAGAGGAGAAAATAATGATGGGTTTCAAATGTAATCGCAAAGCTGTCCCATGTTTGGATATTCTTTTGTAAGTTGATCATTTGATTCCGACTATCTGCGCTATATTATTCACTTTACTGGCTGTTACTGATGAAAATAAGTTCGAAAATGATGTTCAGGACGTATCTCGATAAAGATAATGTAAGTTTATCATAAGAATTGAGTAGGTCTAAAATAAAATAAATTACAAATTATTTTTAAGAGGAGAAATCACCTAAATAACAAAGTTCCACGAATTTTACAACCTGTACCTTTGTCTTTTCGAAAGTTTTTCGGTCGATGATAAGATGGGACAGTCTTGCGAATAGCGGCAATATAGCTGAATTAAGTTTTTATTTGCTGATTGTTTGGCAGAACTTTGCTCTTGGCAAATCAAAAACTCTGGTTTTCGATGGTTTCAAAAGATTAAAAAGATATTATTTTTCTAAATTTTATGAAGAGACTAGCTGACCCGGTGTGCTTTGCCACACCTTCCAAAAATAAATAAAATTTTTGAAAATTGTTTCTATTTCGTTTTTGTAGGCATCATTTTAAATCAAATTTCAACATAATTCAAAAGCAACAGTTTTAAAATGAGAGCGGCAACTGGAGTTCTGAATTGCACACCAAAGATGATTTTCTGAAACTTGATCTTTAATAAATAATTGATATGATTTTAGAACAAAAATTAAAAATTAGAATACAATTTCTTAAAGGGTGATACGGTCAAAATTTAAGGGAAAACGCGTGTAAATCGGAGAAATCGTTTATTTTAAAAATCAAATTAAATTTCTTTTTCAAGTTTAATTACTATAAAATTCAGGAAAAATATTCAGTTAGGCTACCGCTTTTCCAGATCCGAATGGCCGGGCCTTACGCTCAACCACTGCCATCCGATTTTGTACAGCCACCTTGTCCTCCTTCTTTGCCGCGGAAAGCCAGTTTGCCTTGGACTGCTGCTCGTCCTTAGCAGTTTTTTGGTCTTCTTTAGGTTCCGCTTGACAATAGCCCAGTATTTCTCAATTGGGCGGAGCTCTCGCGTGTTGAGAGGGTTCTTGTCCCTGGGAACCACCTGCACGTTGTTGGCGGCGTACCACTCCATGGCCTTTTTACCGTAATGGCAAGATGCTAAATCCGGCGACAGTACGAAACAACCGTGTTTCTTCAGGAAAGGCAGCAGACGTTTATTCAAACACTCTTTCTCGTAAAATTCTTGGTTGACAGTTCCGGAAGCTATGAAAGTGCTACTTTTCAAGCCACAGGTACAGATTGGTTGCCAAACCAGACATTTCTTCGCGAACCTTGACAGTTTCATGTGCTTGAAAATATCTGCTACCTTTCCCCTTCTTTTTGCCGTATAAAACTCCTGTCCCGGAAGCTGCTTGGAGTCGGCTTTGACGTAGGTTTCGTCATCCATTACCACGCAGTCAAACTTCGTCAGCATCGTCGTGTACAGTCTCCGGGATCGCGCTTTGGCCGTCGTATTTTGTTTATCATCGCGATTTGGAGTCACTACCTTCTTGTAAGTCGATAGTTCGGCTCGTTTTTTGGCTCAATGCACGGTTGTAGACGATACACCCAGCTTATTTGCTGCATCTCGGAGAGAGAGGTTGGGGTTTCGCTTGAAACTACCGGCAACTCTCTTTGTCGTCTCAGCGGCTTCCGGTTTTCGATTTTCCCCCGATCCGGACTTCCTGGCTGTCGACAAACGTTCCCCAAACACTTTAATTACATTTTTAACGGTTGATTTGGCAACTTTTAGCGATTTTGCCAGCTTTGCGTGCGAGTAGCTCGGATTTTCGCGATGCGCGAGCAAAATTTTGATACGCCGCTCTTCTTCCTTGGACGGCATTTTGACAACTGAAGAGTGAATTCCAAAATTAAAATAGGAGCAGCATTCTACACACACAATCACACCTTCAAAATGCGCGGTGTTCAGGTTTTATAAATGCAAAATTAAAAGAAATACTTCAAGTTGATATTGACCAAATTTTGACCGTATCACCCTTTACTTGTACTTGGTTAAGAAGTGTACAGTGAAAGTATCAGCTACTCTTCCTAACAACTTTTTTGATGTAGTCTGCACATTAGAAATTTGTCATCTAACCAATCCCCCAAATTTAGAGGATGTATTTTGACTTTGAGATCTATGTACATATGCTACAAATACGAATCGTTTGTAGTCAATTTTAAACTCTCGATCATTATTCGATATCTTAATCGACTTTCAATTAGTGAACGATGCCACAAAAAAAAATAAACGTCTGCCATCAACAGTCTTTAGTAGTTTACTCCCTCATGTGACCTTTGATTTTGGTCCAAGTTCAAAAAAATATCTTAAGTCACGATTTTCGGAAATACTACCTGTTGACGCCGAGTGATAAATTTATTTGGTTTTATTGACAGTTTACGATTATCGCGAAGCCGTTTACCACAAAAAAAAGCTAAACCCATTCCACAGTAAATAAAATCAATCAGACTTTTTATTCTATCAAACATCTCGTTCGATATGACCCATCATCTGAAAATGGTTTCACTCCAAAGAGCCAAACTTAAATCGATTTGGTCGAGCCAGGGTTTTATTTCTCGCCGCCCACAGAACCGGCGCTGTCTGTTTGTTTTTGTGTTTGGTTTGGCTCATCTAGACGGAAGCCATTTAGCACACTAAACACTTTTCCGTAGGCAGGCAGATTTGATGGATCGTCAATGGAAGCTGTGTTTATTGGGAATCGTTTGCGCCGAAATTAGGGCAATCGATCTTGATGGGAAGTTGTAAATGGTTATATTCACTACTGAGTTTTGCTGGGGTTCACTTTAAAGGATATCTTATGAACTAAAATGTTTTAGTGGCATTGAACAATTTATTGTGGGTCTTGAAGCTACAAGTCTACTTCATGTAGGAAATTATTTGAGCTTCCCAATTTCACTCAGATCACTTCAAAATGGCCAACCAAAAATGGTTAAAAATGATCGATTGACAGTCCAAGTTGGCCATTTTACTCGAATTGAGTAATGATTTTTGGATTGTTGTTTTAAACTTTTTTCAAAAGAAATTCTTTTCTTTTACGAGTACACAACAATCGTAGAAAAAACAATCCAGTGTACATGATTTTTTTCTGTATAGGTACCTATATTGAAAAACAGTAAAGTAAATTGTTTATGAACTTAACTACACACTTTTGTCAGATGGTCTTTGTTTTAGAGAGAATCTATTGACTATGAAGACTTTAAATGATTAAAAAACTGATCTGCATTGCCTAGTCTTCTAAAAATTATTCAGGGTTACCAGAAGTTTGAAGCCACAAGATGCCTTGGTTTAGAAATAATTAAACTTCAATGTATTGGCTTTTTTCTTCAGTGTTTGGATGAAACAAAACTTCAATCTTTTCTCTCAATCAATATAATGGCGCCAGCACTAAATTTTACTTCGGAAGTCCGGACTTCCGATCCCGAACATACTTCCGAACTTTTGACAGTTGTGTTTTAAAAAATAACAGTGTATTATAAGCAACGTTGCCACACATAAATCTGTATCCACCTGAGTTTCTCTACATACATTACACTCTTACGGATAGAAATGAGATACACAAACGATTGAAATGAATTTGTGGCAACGTTGATTTTATGTGAATTTGAAAACAGAAAATTTCTTGGCGCACGCTCAAATAAAACGACTCAATATGTTCTGGTCGGAAGTCAGCCAAGATGCCAGTTCACCAACGACGTTAATAAAAATTTTATCTAAACGCACAATGTCATAGCACGTTTTAAAGAAACGAGTTTTTGAAATTTAAAAAAAATATATATTAATATTTTTAGTTTTAGACAAATTTTAAAAGTTGGAGACAGAAAAAAGTACATATGTAATAAAGCAAGGTACCTAATTTCAGGTCACCTAATATCAGGCAACCTAATTTGAGGCTTCAAGGCTCTCAACGTTTTGATTTTCTGATTCTGGATTCTGGAAAATTATCTAAGAGAGGGTTAATTATGATGGTTCGATATGCAGTCGAATGACTTTAGAACGTCATGTTCTAAAATTATAAAAAAAACATATTTTTGAGCAGTCAAAAAGAATAAACAATGAAATAATTTAAAACTCTATGAAGAAAAATATTCAGTCAGGATATCTTTTGTAAAATTACAAAAATGACAAAAAAAGACAAAAATTTTCAAAACTTGCCAGAATGACGAAAACGACAAAAATGACAAAAATAACAAAAATGACAAAAATGACAAAAATCACAAAAATAACAAAAATGACAAAAATGACAAAAATGACAAAAATGACAAAAAATGACAAAAATGACAAAAATGACAAAAATGACAAAAATGATAAAAATGACAAAAATGACAAAAATGACAAAAATGACAAAAATGACAAAAATGACAAAAATGACAAAAATGACAAAAATGACAAAAATGACAAAAATGACAAAAATGACAAAAATGACAAAAATGACAAAAATGACAAAAATGACAAAAATGACAAAAATGACAAAAATGACAAAAATGACAAAAATGACAAAAATGACAAAAATGACAAAAATGACAAAAATGACAAAAATGACAAAAATGACAAAAATGACAAAAATGACAAAAATGTCAAAAATGACAAAAATGACAAAAATGACAAAAATGACAAAAATGACAAAAATGACAAAAATGACAAAAATGACAAAAATGACAAAAATGACAAAAATGACAAAAATGACAAAAATGACAAAAATGACCAAAATGACAAAAATGACAAAAATGACAAAAATGACAAAAATGACAAAAATGACAAAAATGACAAAAATGACAAAAATGACAAAAATGACAAAAATGACAAAAATGACAAAAATGACAAAAATGACAAAAATGACCAAAATGACAAAAATGACAAAAATGACAAAAATGACAAAAATGACAAAAATGACAAAAATGACAAAAATGACAAAAATGACAAAAATGACAAAAATGACAAAAATGACAAAAATGACAAAAATGACAAAAATGACAAAAATGACAAAAATGACAAAAATGACAAAAATGACAAAAATGACAAAAATGACAAAAATGACAAAAATGACAAAAATGACAAAAATGACAAAAATGACAAAAATGACAAAAATGACAAAAATGACAAAAATGACAAAAAAGACAAAAATGACAAAAATGACAAAAATGACAAAAATGACAAAAATGACAAAAATGACAAAAATGACAAAAATGACAAAAATGACAAAAATGACAAAAATGACAAAAATGACAAAAATGACAAAAATGACAAAAATGACAAAAATGACAAAAATGACAAAAATGACAAAGCTGACCAAAATGACAAAAATGACAAAAATGACAAAAATGACAAAAATGACAAAAATGACAAAAATGACAAAAATGACAAAAATGACAAAAATGACAAAAATGACAAAAATGACAAAAATGACAAAAATGACAAAAATGACAAAAATGACAAAAATGACACAAACTACACTTTTTTCTATAAATAGGTACTGAGTTTTAAGCGTTCTGGCGTTATAAGAAAAAGAAATTTCAACAAAACAATGAAAATTTATATTGATTTAATTCGCAGCCCAGAATTTAATACTTATAAATAAATGGCGGTACTATAAAACTTCCAGTTTTCACAAGAAATTTATGCTTAATTTTTACTACCACATAAACTCGTGTTTGATTTGGGGCGGAAAACAAAAGATACTTCCATAAGCAAATTTTTTAAACGTCTCTCTTAACCTAGGAACTATTCTAAACTTTAAATCCAGAACAATGTCTCTAAAAACACTGATTCGATATTTTATTGTAAGTTTCAAAAAGAACTTTAACATGAATAGTTTTTATTTCAATCCCCTCATAGTAAAGGCTTTGATTTTCACAATAGATCTTACAAAAAGAGGTCGCAAGGACTTGTTACGGATGAATTAGCAGCGGCTAGACCAGCCAAGGCAAGGTACTCTAAGAATACGGAACCTCAGGGCCGGCTGGCTACTGGGTAACCAAGGACTTTACGGATAAAATACAGAAAATCGGAAATTTCATGTTAATTGTGGTTTTTATTGATGTTTTTATGTGGCGTGTTGTCTGTGTGTATAAAACAATGTTCTGTCTGTAATGTGGCGTGTAAAAAGACTCACAAACCGTGGGTTTGCTGCAGGTGATGCTGCGTTGCGACGTCGTGGCTCCGGAAATCCAGTTCCGGAAGCAGGAGGGCCGTCGATTTATTGGCGTATCAACGGGGTGCCGAAACTGTCGGCGCCAGCGGGCGTTGCTGGACTCAGTTGTTGTAGGCGTCTTCCTTCATTGGCGTTTAATCGGCCTGCCCACGAGAGTGCCCCATATCCGGATAGGCCGAGAAGGGAAGTCCTCCTTGGGAGTCAGGGTTCCTCAGAACCCGAGGACGATGACGATGGTCTTTTACGGTTAGGCGCGAGACCACAAGGGATCTGCGGGCCGAGCCGTGAGGAAGCCAACCGGTGTTTCCGGGCAAATTCCGTGGAATTTCACGAACACTAAACACAACACGGACTTTATCACGGACGCCTGATTTACAAGAGAGCGAATTTTCCGGAAGCAAGCCTCCTTTTCGCCTTCCATGTTCTCTTTTTCTTTCCTCCTCTGCCTCCTCTGTCAATTGACAGCAGCCAGCAGTAAAATGTAGCCTACTGTGGTGCTATCTTGTTGTGAGACTCGACAAGGAACATGAATTTTCTAGAGCTAAGTATATAAAACTACAGAATGAAAACAAAAATCAAACGATTTGTAACCAACCGGTTACAGACTTGAACCTAAAGACGGACAATTTTGTATTAATTTTTTTTGTTTCAGATACCAGTGCTGTCGATCGATGAATTGCCATCACGAGAACGGAAATCATTGCTCCCAGCAAATTTTTACAAATGCCTGTCCTTTACCCGCCCAACTGCCATTATTTTTAAAAATCCAGAACAATGCCCCCGAAAGCATTGAAACGCCTTCAATTATTTATCGCTCAAAATAAACTTCAAAATTTGAAACAACGCAATGCTTTTAAGGATGCCTCCATAAAGTGTGTGTACTTGGTAAACAAAAGCAGTGACATCCACCCTCGATATATTTCATCTTGCCACTTTTGAACCGATCTCCCCGTGCTCTGTCCTGTTAGGGTCTATGAATGGAAAATGGGTAACAAACAACAATAGGCATTAATCTACGGGAAACGCGGAAGCAATATTGCACCAAAAGTGGATGGGTTCTTGTTGGCTAAGAGCGAGGGTGGTGGCAATTACCAATCGATACTAGGTTTGGGACGCGCATTTTCACCGATTCAAATGCATTGCAATGATGATCTCGTTCGTTTGCATTACACCAAGTCGCCGAGTCGAGGGGTTACGCGATACCTTGTTGAGGTTCTTTCATCATTTTGTAGGTCTCATACGAAGAGAGATCTATCAGCTAGAGAAGAATGGAAAGGTGAAACATTTGTGACGCATCAGATTGGGATGTTTTGATAGGTACTTGTGCTGGGTGATGGGTGTTGAAGTGTGCACTTTTCCCTACCCAATTTCCCGGATCTCCGATGATGATGCTTTCGTTCGTTGACTTTCAGCTGCGTCCGAACCAATAAAAATACAACCGGTGCATGATACTTTTCTTTTATGAAACATTCATGACATATGCGGCGTGACTTTGGGTGGGATGCATTTCAGTGTTCTTGAGTTCCTAGATCATATTTGTTCGATTATGGAAAATAGTTGAAGAAAATTTTGCAGTGTCATCTCAAATTTCGCACAGATTCTAGATTAGGCTTTTGTTCGATAAAAAATGATATGCAAGACCCAACAGATGGCATAGAGACGGATTCAGTCTTGAAGGGGATTGGGGCCATTTTGCTTGGAAGTATTTCTGGTTTTGTAATGAAAATCATTACCGTTTTTTTGAAAACATAAAAAAATGTATTTTATGCGTTGTTTGAAACCCTCTAACCTTTCCATATAACAAGCTTCAAGAGATTAACCCTTATGCGCATTAGATTTCGTTACCCTAATAAGCACTAGGATTGTCAATTTGACACTACAAGCTTAAATCGTTATAACTTTTGGCGTGTTCAACCGATCTAAACAAAACTTATACCAATAGAAACCTTGTAATGTCAAATATGTTTAGAACATTATATATAGCTAAAGCTTCTAGTTTTCTCGTTATTCAGCATGAAAGAAAATAATCCGAAAAAACATGCCTCATGAAAACTGCTTTAGTTCATATATTACACGTCCAAAAAAATATTTGCCTTATGCATATGAAAGCTGAAGTTAATGTCTACATCATGAACTCAAGAAATATTTTTTCAATTTTTTTTTAATGAAAGGGTCACAAAAAGTTCAAAAAAGTGGTCTGAAAACCCTACTTTTAATTCGATTGCTAGTAAATACTGTTTGAGCGATGGTAGAGTTTTTGAAAAAATATGACTACAATATTTATTA
>NC_073692.1:212743613-212768613 GCF_029784155.1 Uranotaenia lowii
ACAAAACTTTCGAGGCTCCACTTAGCAAAAATGAGCCGTTACTTTCCGTTAGCAAAAAAAAATGTTTACTGCTCAGTTAGCATTTTCCCAAATTGTCATGGCTTTTGCTCAATTTGAGTAAAAAAAAACCCTTTGCTACTAAATTGAGCAATTATATTAGCATGGACTCGAACTAATAGTCTGTACTTAAACCGCAGTCGTTTTTTTCTGCATGTGATCCAGTCGGTCGCAATTTCGAAGCGAGAAAAATTAAAGTTTTGTTTTCCTTTTACGCGAATTTTGTTGGAGGAAGATAAAATTCCATAGATTAACTTGTTCCACAACTCGCACCAACCAACGATGTCAACATTGCTGATCTGTGCGTGCGGGTGGAATTGCTGTGGTTCTGTTTGGTGTTCCCGGTGCGTTCATCCCAGGCTGCTCCGGAATTCCATCTGGACGGGTGTTGACAAAAACTTCCTGTGGGTGCCGGCCAACTATTAAGTTGTGGTGACCGCCTGCGGAAGAGCCCATAACACAGCTGGCGTGGCGCGAAATACGAAAGAGTTGAACCTATACATCGAATTCCTCCGCTGGATGGGGGCTGCTCGATTGATCAACCAGCGCTTTAGTTCCGGCAACGTTGCTGCTGTTCACGGAAGCGAATCAATTTATAGGGCAGAACATTCTACCAGAGTTTGCTCGGTAAGTGGGTAATTTAAACTAAACAAAATTTAAACCTATTTAACTTAAAACAAAATTTTATTTTAGCTGAGGACGAAGAAAGTTATTGACCATTCCGATGGCACATCACAGGCTTCTGAAAACTCACAACGGTTGTCTAAAGGTTGGCAGTCGGAAGTTGAATAACTCGAGACTGAAGGTGTGAGCATTGATGACGTAATCGCTGGCCCGTTCTAGTTGCCAGCAAAGTAGGGCCAAAAATTTGAATTTGACCAGAGCTGCTCTTTTGGTTATTATGTCGATTGGGACAAACCTATCAGAACAAAAACTTGTATGAAGACGGAACGAGCATTACCAAATGATGTATTTTTTTTACTTCTTTACCAATTTATGCAAAATTCTCTAATTATTTTCTTTTTTTCAGAAAGGCATCCGGGAAGTTGTAACTGACCGCAACCAGTGGGAAAATGTGTCTCCAATCAAAAAATCGATGAATAAGAGGGGGAGGACCGTGAAGTTTGTTAATCTCCTAAAATTCTTATATAAGACATCGATTAGCAGGTAAAATTTTGTTTAAATATTCATTTCTGAAATAGTATTCCGAAATCAGATTTTTTTTCCATATTTACAAAATTTCATTCCTTAACCCCAAGTGACTTACTTTTGTCATTGTTTTTATAAACTGTTTAACTTAATCTGTGTGTTAAAAAAGCATTCGAAATTTTAAAAAGAATTCTAATTTCTTCATGTTCTGAAAGAAGGCATTAAATTGAATAAAGGCATTTTTATTCTAACTCATACTCTGAACTCTGAAAACTGAATCTAAAATTGCTATCTGATAAATTAAATAGGTGCCTCATTCTCAATCTCCAAACTTAATTTGAAATCAGAAAATGTAATTTCAATCTGCTTTCGATTTGAATTTTAAGTATCTATGTTGAAATTCCAGCTGATCAGAAATAAAAAAAACATAAAAAAAAGTTCATGCATATAAATGAATAAAATGATTTATTTTTTCAGATTCATCACCGAATGCAAACCATTAAAGCGGATCAGTTATCGAGTAAGCTGGTTAACCCCTTATTTATTATTCGGTCGGTGGATGAACCTGGTTGACACGATGAAGAATTGTGCGGAGTAAAATGGTGGAGAATAAAAAGATAACGAAATATTAGAATTTTTTATTTAAACATTAATATCACAAACCAAAAGAAACAAGGTCTTGAAAAATAACTAAAATTTAAGTAATTTTTGGGATGAAAAAATTATTGCTAAAATTTCAGCAAACAATAATTTTTATTGCTGAAAAATAAGTAAAAATTTAGTCCGGACACTTTGGACTATTTTGCTTAAATTCCAGTAATTTTTTTTTGCTAAATTGATTGCTAAAAACTTAGCTGGTCAAATTTGAGCAAAATTTTGCTAATTTTCGGCCTCAGAAATTTTGTGTGTAGTCAAGCATGGCTCAGTGAAAATGATTGATTTTCGGAAGCATGTTTTGAGGTCGATCACACCAACTCGTGCTTCAACCAATTGAGCTGAAACTTCCAGAAAGTCAAAGTGATCTTCAACAGATCCAAAAGAAGAAAATAAACGTGAAATGGCTTATTGTCGTGTAAAAATACATGGTGATGTAAAATTTTGGAATTCATTTTAGATATTTGCAATATGTAGTAGGGCAAGTTTTTAGATTTGCTAAGAGTAAGCCAAATCTTCAATTGCAAGATATAAAATTCTTATTTTGCTAAGTTCCAAATTCTTTAAGGCACTCGGTTGAAGTTTTAAATTATCATTTTAAGCATTAATTTTCGAAAACTAATGTGGTTTTTAAAAGTGTGTTGATGGCCCTAATTTGGCACTAATTGTTCCTAATTGTTAACATATGTGTTCCTAATTATGGACATATAAAGGAAAAGTGTATCTGCGTGCCCAATATTTGTTACTAATTTTGCATATGATTATCTTTCTTATAAGTCAAATTAGAAAATTCTTAAAGCATGCCTTTTTGACAAAACTTTTATAATATTTTTTAGAATACGACCAGAGAAAACATACACAGCAAAAAAAATGTAACGCTGGCCGATGTAATTTACGAAGATGTTAGCAAACCGATGTATTTTTTTGGATTATCGTTTTAATATTACATTTTTTCGATGTACATTCTGCGAGCACGTCTTTTCGTGTAATATCACAACCAGCGATGTTATATCACATCAAGTAGTCAATGTTTATCCAAATTGACATTTGATTTGCTGAACGTATCAAAAAGTTGGTGGAGGTTTGCAAGGCTCTGTAAGATTTGTTTTTCTTGTGAGTATGATCAATCTTCTTGAAAAAACTTAGCAAAACCAATCAGCAAGGTTTCATTTTCTATTTTTCTCTCCAGGACAATTTCGCCCAAGGATATCGGCAAGAATGTAAAAGAAAGAAAGACTTGAAAACATCCGGAGGAAAAGGTTAGTATATTTTACGATCTGATTATCCTCATAGAGCTTATTTCCAATTTATTCTTTTAGGAAGGAGCTGTTACACACACTGGCTGTTTCTTCGTGAGGATACGGAACCTCGAACTTCAAATCTTGCTGATACGGTGCCTTAGTTATATTGCTCTATTTTGATAAAAGTCAGCAATGAAAGACAGTTGTACCGCTAACGTTTCATGGCAAATTTTGTGGTCAGAAATTCAAGTGCAATGTTTCGACAGGATTTCCATAGTTGCAGCACAATCGGTGCCGCTGGATATGTTGGGCACGGGAACCTGTCTTCGTAAAGGATTAATGAGAGAGTATCTACTTCCTATCCGGACGACCCACAAATGACAGTTCTCACTTAGGATAAGAATTTTTTGTAACAGAACGATGATATTTTCAAATAAATTATCTGCCAACAGTTTGAATAAAATTTCTCAGTTTAATTCTCATTCAATTTCCTGAAACTTATACTGATACTTTAAACAATAATCGTGCTCGAATTTATCTACTTCGATACATACTTTTGATGTAATTGGTTTTACATCGTTAAGATGTCATTTCGTAGTCACATCAAAACAATGTAATATTAGAGACCTTTTGCAACTCAAGTTATGTGCACGTTTTTTATGTAATATCGCAACACTTTTTTGCTGTGTACCTATTTAAATTCTACTACAAGTTTTTTTTTCAGTTTTGAAGAAAAAAGCGGATGTTGAGCTTATATAAAATCAATCTTTTCATTTTTAGAATTCGGACAGATGAAACTTGCTTTATTTCAACAATTTTGTTTCATTTAACATTTACCATATTTGAATAAATAGATAATTTGAAGTAATGGATACAAATAAGTTTACAACGTATTTCATTTAGAATCTTTCGATCGATAATATCAATATACTGTGCTTTGAGCAGTTTTCAGCTGAAATATGTGTTTAAAAGTTCTAAATACACATAAGCAGACATCTGTTCTCTATACATTGGAATAATTTTTATGTTGAAATCTCCTGCAATTTTCGAGAAAACTATTTTATTGTTAAAGTAAAGAACAAATTATTCAATGATTCAAATTAACGGGTGTTAAATAAAAAATGAAAATGTTTTCAATACCGTTCAGTAACTCAAATAAAGAGCGTAAAATTTTCGTTCTGCAAGAAAATTGCTCTTTGGGCTCCCTAGAAACAGCGTTGCCAACCTTCCAGTTTTTTCTGGGATCTTCCAGATTTTTAAGTGTCATCCAGAAATACAGACCTTATGTTGTCTGGTCCAGACTTTTCATAAATTATCCAGATTTGTCCAGAAATTTCTATAAGCTCAACGTTTTAATAAAACAAAATATACTATTGAAATCCAATAGCTCATAATGGCAACGCTGAATTTACTGAGAAGCAAAAGTCAGAAGTTTTTTGGACAGCTAAATGGGTCTAAGTATTCGGTTGTTCAAGCTTTCATTCACATATACACAGGCATTGATTATTTTCAAGTAATGAGTATTGATCCCTAGACTACAATATTGCGATCTGGCGACCAAAAAAAAAGGTCGTCACCTATAAAGTTAGCCATCCAGACTTTTCCAGACATTTTTTTCAAAATCTTCCAGACATTTCTGATAAACAGTTGGCATCCCTGCCTAGAAACAGTAGGCGTGTTTGGTTTTGCTAGTTTGAATTTAGTCAAAGCAAAGATGGCGTCGAAACAGCACGTGCTCCGCGAACGCATTGTACGGTTCTACGAAACGCATTTCCAGCAAGAAAAAAAGTTCACGGTGGCACATTTTAAGGAAGAAAATGTACCTGTCAGTACGGTATATCGTATCCTGGGTTCCCTGAACGTAGAGCGGAAGTTCGGAAGTGGTCGTCCGGTGACGATAATGACGAAGCAGAGGAAGACATCGTTAAAGAAGCTGTTTGACAACAAGGACGCAACCAGCCTACGTGACGCCGGTCGGAAATATGTCTGCTCCCACGTATTGATCCATCGTACCCTCAAGATGGAAGGAATCGTCTGCAGGAAGAAGACGAGGTTGCCGGAGTACACGGAGGAGCAGATTGAGACGGTTAAATTGCAGTGTCCAAAACGCATATTCCAGGAAATGATAATTACTACTCCAGCGACAAGTAATCCACACCGGCTGAAGTGAAATACAAGTTCAAGCACAAGTTTGAAAAAAAGGTTGCATCGACATTTCCGACCGGGGCATTTCAAAGCCTTGGTTTGAGCCGAGCGGTCTGGCAATCAACCAACAAATCTATCAAGAACAGTGCCTCGAAAAAATCATGCTGCCGTTCCTGAACGAGCATCACGCGGATGGGAAGTACGTCTTCTGGCCGGAGAAGGCGTCTTCCCATTACGCCAAGAAGACGCTGGCGTACCTTGAGGAGATGCCGAAAGATCGTAACCCAACATACTTGCTTCAGTGCCACCCAATAGAGGATTTCTTTGGCTCACTCAGTGCCCTAGTGTATAAAAACAATTGGAGGGCCAAGGACACGAAGCAACTGACTACAAGAATCCGGAATTGTATCCGCAAAATGGACGTAAGTGCCGTACAACGTTCTTGTGAGAGCATCGCGACAAAGTTGCGTCGAACATCAGACCACGGCCCTTACTCAAACATTCATTGACATTTTTTTTTTTGAAGAAAATACATTATGTTATTAATAAAAAATTTTGAAATCGATGAAAAAAAAAATAACAATGTTTTTATATGTGATTGAAAAAATTCTCATTTTTTTTATTTAACACCCGTTATTTTCAAACAAATAATTAAAAGGAAATTGAAATCGTTCACCACTTAATGGGCAACGCCGGAAGTTGCATCAAACGTTGCCGGGCCACAGCCCGTGGCGTAGAGGATAGCCTTCCAGTCTTCTAAGCCAACGGTCATGAGATCGAATCCCGGTCAAGGCATACATGGTACACTTTCTGTGGGTTGGTGGTTTTAGCATTTATAAGATGCTAGCCATCATATCCTCGAAAGATGTACGCTTAGAGTTAAGTGAAGGGAAACTCTTCGAGGAAACATAAAGTTTCATTGAGATCCTGCATGTGTTTGTGTTTATTTTCAAAGATGTTCACCCTGGTCAGCGTTTTTTCTTTGTATTCCAATTCATTTACCTTCATCCATTCGGAACTCCGTGACTTTCTCGGTCTTTTATGATAATTGATTCCAACACTTCACTGATCACCACCACCAGCCCCACCGCTATCAGCAAACCGCAATTTCGGTACATTTGCTCGTGCAGTGAGCCCCGATCCTCTGCGATCTTACGACATGGGCTGGGACTTGGGTTACCATTTTCTCCAGACTTTTCGCTTAGATTTTAGGATGATGCTACAAATCATAATCTTGAGTGAAAACTAATAAACTTTAACCGCGAAAGAAAGGAACACAATGGATCTGTCATGTTTTACATAGTTTTTTATGTAAAATTATATCCCATCTTTGCTTTCTATATAATGCAGTGTAAATTTATTGCAATGAATTTAATTTTACACTTTTTATTATAAATCGATGAAAAATAGTTAGAAATTACATCGTTTTTTAATTACACCAGGGAAAAAATAGATGCCACATGTTTTAGATTGGGACTGTTCCTGTGTACAGTCGCTTGTAAGCTTGTATATCATCCAAAATGGATCGGAATGCGACAGTCAGTTCGGCAGAATTGGACGTTTCGACAATTTTAGCCACCCCGTCGGCAAAATATCGGACCCGCCTGAAGAAATCACTCATTCCGGCGGCTGCCGGTATGTTACACTTCTTGACAAATGTACTCTTGAACATTTCTTTCAACCATCTAGTATCAGCGGAGTTTTTCTCAATTTTCGGAATGAGGACCGCCACATCGCTTGCTGGTAGCGGTGTCTTCGCTATCACCGACAGGAAGTTACGGATGTCCTGATCAGTTTTCAAGAAAACATCAAGCTTGGGTTGACCGATGTAGTTCTTAAGGGCCTGCGCATTGGCTTTAATGGTTTCAACAACTGTTTGACCATCTTTGGTTCGATCGGAAATTGCGTCCGGTAGGGTGGTTTTGGCGGCTGCCACGTGCAAAACCTGTAGAGAGGAGTTTGTCATTCATTATTCAGATTTTACAGAAAATATACATAAATCATAATTTACTTATGACTCACCGCTAAAATACAAGTTAAACCGAAACACAGCAAAAATTTCATTTTGCAGATTCAACTGTTGTATGGCTTTCTTTTATTTGCATCTTTTATAGTTGGAATCCAGATTTCGGCTCAAGAAATATTGACAGCTGTTCTGAACAGAAAAAAGTAGATCAACAAAAAATATTCGACAACGTTTATGTTAGGGTGTCGAGCCCGTAGTAAATGATTTTTTTTTTGAAAATTTGATTTCCAGTACACTCTTTAATAAGGCTTGTACCACTTAGAATCGGGTGACATACAATTTCCGATTTCTCCATGAGAAAATAACGTACAAAATTGGAAAAATTTTTTCAGAGTTTTTCTTGAACTTAGAAAAAACACAAGAAAATGGTTCTACTGTTTTGATCAATTGTTATCTTTCAGATTACGAATTTTGGAAACAACAGTCGTGCGTCTTTTCGGAAAAAAATGAAAAGTCACTACAATGGCAAATTTCATCAACTGTATCGGCCATTTTTTCTACAACTTGGCCATATCAGATGATAATTTGATTGATTTGCCACTCTTTACACTGAACCCAAATTCACTCTTAAAATAGGGGAGATGGGGGCATAATGGCCACCTTAAGGAAAACGGTTATTTAACCATAGAAAATAGCTATAATATGGAGGTTACATTATTGTTTCGTGTTCAGACACTTGAAAAGCCTATTCCCTAACGGGCTGAAACGTGAAAAACTAGATGAAAACGTTAAAAAATGCATTTTAAAAAATTTTGCCAAATGCTGAAAACCAGCCACTGTGGAGGCATAATGAGAACCCCCCCTGAGGCAGTATGAGCACCATTAATCAGAGCAAGATGTGCGTTTTTGCCGGGGAATCTAGCAGCGAATTCAATTCGATGAAGTCAGGTGAGTCGTAGATTCATCAAACAAAGCAATAACAAAATAATCTAGGTCTGTTTGTAGAATACAAACAATTAACGCACGCTCATACATTAAGTGCTTTGTTCAGAGGATGATGCTGCTAGCCGTATAATGTAACAATAAAAAAATCGATCATGAATTGTGAATGGAAAAAAATCACCTCGAACAGAAATCTAACTCTAGTCTTTTGATTACCTCTCCGACACCTTACCAATAGGCTGAATTGTCGGATGAAAACTAGTCAAGGTGTGCCGCTATAAATCAATTTTAATTCGCTGCTAGATTCTACGGCAGAAAAGTTCATTATGCCTCGATAATATGGTGCTCTATATGCCCCTAGTCAACAAATTTAAGTAAAAACGTGTTTTAAAATTGATAAAAGTGAAAAATCAAAAATTTTATGATGGTGAAAATTGAGAAACAATGTGTACATCATGTTGCAGTGCGTACATTATAGATCAAGGTGATTTTAAGATCATAAGAGCTTATTTCGTGGTGCTCAAAAATTATAATATTTTCGTAACTTGAGAACCAAGCTAGTTTTTTTTAAATATCTCTGTAAAAATGATAAGGAGATTCCTTTTTTTGTGAAAAATTAATACTATAGGAAGTACGAAACAAATCCTCATGAAAATTTGGCAATTGGCAATTGGCATCACTGCCTAAAGTAGACGCTCGTTTCGCCCGCGATATATTTTCATAAATTTTTCCGGTTTTAACTCAACTTAAATTACGGAACTTAGTATAAAGTGGAAGAATATATGTCTAACAGCAAGAGACTCTCCTTTTTAAGTGCTAAACATTAAAATCTGGACTTAATAGCAAAGTTTTAAAATCGCACACTTAACCTCAATTCGAAGCTTGACTCTACTGAGGCTGTGCTAAGTGTCTATGTCTGTGTGATTGTGTGGAATTCGTGGTGTGTAGTGCATATATCACCATCATGGGCGACCGTGAAGTATGTGGATGCTGTGGTCGGAAGAATCCTCCCGTCAGAGGATCCAAAGGAGATACCAAAAACACGAAATCTATCGGATGGATTGGTTGCGATGCATGCAATAAATGGTTTCACACTCGATGTGTACGGATTCAGGATTCGCTAATACCCGAGTTAGACAACTACGATTATGCCTGTGAAAACTGCTGCTTACGTGGAATCCTCACTCCGACTCCTACTATCCCTTCGAGTCTACTTTCCGACCAAATTCGTGAAATTGCTGAACTGACATCCCATCTGAAGAAGTTACAAGAAGACCTAGCTAATCTACGTGCCAACAACAAGAAACAGATAGACAATCTTCGGCATCACCTGTCAGAAGCCAATCGACAAATGGAACGACGTAGCATCCAGAGTAAATTACTTGACAACGTAGGCAGTAATCTTGAACAAATTGAATCTGCTGCTAAGATTGCCAAAATGTACTCCCGTGACTTGAACAATTTTCGAATCGCAATCAACAAAATTCCCTTCCGTGAGAGCGAGAACCTGAAAGACATTCCTACGATAATTGTCATTCTTGATGACTGCCATCTGAGTCAGGTGAGTCGTAGATTCATCAAACAAAGCAATAACAAAATAATCTAGGTCTGTTTGTAGAATACAAACAATTAACGCACGCTCATACATTAAGTGCTTTGTTCAGAGGATGATGCTGCTAGCCGTATAATGTAACAATAAAAAAATCGATCATGAATTGTGAATGGAAAAAAATCACCTCGAACAGAAATCTAACTCTAGTCTTTTGATTACCTCTCCGACACCTTACCAATAGGCTGAATTGTCGGATGAAAACTAGTCAAGGTGTGCCGCTATAAATCAATTTTAATTCGCTGCTAGATTCTACGGCAGAAAAGTTCATTATGCCTCGATAATATGGTGCTCTATATGCCCCTAGTCAACAAATTTAAGTAAAAACGTGTTTTAAAATTGATAAAAGTGAAAAATCAAAAATTTTATGATGGTGAAAATTGAGAAACAATGTGTACATCATGTTGCAGTGCGTACATTATAGATCAAGGTGATTTTAAGATCATAAGAGCTTATTTCGTGGTGCTCAAAAATTATAATATTTTCGTAACTTGAGAACCAAGCTAGTTTTTTTTAAATATCTCTGTAAAAATGATAAGGAGATTCCTTTTTTTGTGAAAAATTAATACTATAGGAAGTACGAAACAAATCCTCATGAAAATTTGGCAATTGGCAATTGGCATCACTGCCTAAAGTAGACGCTCGTTTCGCCCGCGATATATTTTCATAAATTTTTCCGGTTTTAACTCAACTTAAATTACGGAACTTAGTATAAAGTGGAAGAATATATGTCTAACAGCAAGAGACTCTCCTTTTTAAGTGCTAAACATTAAAATCTGGACTTAATAGCAAAGTTTTAAAATCGCACACTTAACCTCAATTCGAAGCTTGACTCTACTGAGGCTGTGCTAAGTGTCTATGTCTGTGTGATTGTGTGGAATTCGTGGTGTGTAGTGCATATATCACCATCATGGGCGACCGTGAAGTATGTGGATGCTGTGGTCGGAAGAATCCTCCCGTCAGAGGATCCAAAGGAGATACCAAAAACACGAAATCTATCGGATGGATTGGTTGCGATGCATGCAATAAATGGTTTCACACTCGATGTGTACGGATTCAGGATTCGCTAATACCCGAGTTAGACAACTACGATTATGCCTGTGAAAACTGCTGCTTACGTGGAATCCTCACTCCGACTCCTACTATCCCTTCGAGTCTACTTTCCGACCAAATTCGTGAAATTGCTGAACTGACATCCCATCTGAAGAAGTTACAAGAAGACCTAGCTAATCTACGTGCCAACAACAAGAAACAGATAGACAATCTTCGGCATCACCTGTCAGAAGCCAATCGACAAATGGAACGACGTAGCATCCAGAGTAAATTACTTGACAACGTAGGCAGTAATCTTGAACAAATTGAATCTGCTGCTAAGATTGCCAAAATGTACTCCCGTGACTTGAACAATTTTCGAATCGCAATCAACAAAATTCCCTTCCGTGAGAGCGAGAACCTGAAAGACATTATCTTTAAAGTATTGAGTCTCCTCAATATCCCCGAAACGATGTCACACGTAACCCACTGTTTCCGTCTTCCTGTCAAACCTTCAAAGTGGTCAGATCGTTCTCTCTCTCCTACGATAATTGTCATTCTTGATGACTGCCATCTGAGGAATAAGGTACTGCAACAGTATTATAAAATGTTCAAGGATAGCAAACTCTGTAACCTGGATCCAGAAACTTCTCTCAATTACCGATTTACACTAAATGAAGTTTTGTCCGTTCCTGTTTTTCGTATCCGTAATCTCGCTCTGCGACTCAAATATAAAAAACTTGTGGAATCTGTCTTTATTCGTAACGGGAAAGTTTCTATCCGCCTACCAAAACAAAATCAATACATTTTAGTCAAGAATATTGAACATCTGCAGGAGCTGACACGTCAAGAAAAAGAATGCAACGATTCATCTGTTTTCTACGATGCAGAGGCTGAACTATCAAACTCTACACTAATATAGCTAAAAACGCACTACTATCCGTCGAAGTTTTTCCAGTTACTATCATGTCTAACTCTAACTCATCTAATTTATGTATTGGTCACCTGAACGTTCGAAGCCTAGAGAAACATATTGATGGAATTAAGTTGCTTCTCGACAAAAAACAGTATCATTTTTTTGGATTAACTGAAACTATGCTGAAACCATCATCACCTGTTGGCCCGATCCGTATCCCATCCTACAATTTCATCCGTCACTCACTCCCTAACAAACATGAGAGACGCACGAGGTCACACGGAGGAATAGGGTTTTATGTGAAAAAAGGTATCAAAGCAACACCGATCCTTAGGTCCGTTCATGATCCTGCTATCCCTGTGAATCAAAGACTGGAATATTTAGCCGTTCAAACTAAAATTAATCTACTGAACATCTGTGTCGCTGTCATCTATAATCCATGCGGGACGAACCCACATTTTGCACAAACGTACGAGAAATTTTTGTCGGATCTACTTGCTTTCGACTTCGATAGAATATACATCTTGGGAGACTTCAACATCAACGTGGCGCCGCAGCAGTCGTCACCAAACTTACTAGCACTCAACCGGATTCACTCATCGTTCAACCTTACCATTTTGCGTACCCCTCCTACCAGAATAACCGAACATTGCTCTACTACTATTGATCTGCTTATCACAGACACTCCGCAACATGTGTTAAAAGCAAGGACTGCCACTGCCAACTCCATCTCGGACCACGAAATTGTATATTTTGTGGCTGATATTCGTGTCCCTAAACCTCCTCCACAAAGTATAAAAGTGCGCAGCATAGAAAGAATTGATTTAGTTCAGCTACACCTCGATTTCCAGAGAATCGATTTTGCACCGTTTTTTGATACTCGTGATATAAATCAGAAAACCGAACATCTATCAACCCAACTCCAATCCCTTCTGAACACACATGCTCCAGAAAGAACTATTAATGTCCGTGATAAGCGCACACCCTGGATCACCAGCGAGATAGAGCGTACCATTGCACTTAGGGATCTAGCATACTCGCTCTATGTACGTAATCCCAACCGGTTCAAAGGAGATCCTCAATGGACAGATTACATCACAATACGCGACAGGGTCAGAACTTTGATCTCCAAGGCTAAGAAGCGATATGCCGACAGATGTTTTTCGAACGACTTGCCTCCCAAAAAACTGTGGTGCAACTTACGAAGAGAAGGAATACATAACAATTCCAAGACGACTACTCCTAGCCCAGACTTCGATGCCAACGTTCTAAATAACTTTTTTACAAACGGACATCTTGCTCTTCAGTCACAACCTCAATCGTACTCAAACTACACTATTGCACTCGATGCAGACAACAACGAAAATAACAACAATGGTAACAGTGATTTCTACTTTCAAAGCACATCCGTTAACGATATTTCCAAAAAGCTTTACGAAATCCAATCTAATGCGACCGGCTCAGACGACATTCCAGTAAATTTCCTCAAGATGTTGTGTCCGTTTATTCTACCTGTACTATGTCATCTGTTCAATAGCATTATAGCCAATAGTAGATTTCCGACTGTTTGGAAAAAGGCTATTGTTACACCCATCCCGAAAGTCCACTGCCCGACAGGTCCTAAAGACTTCAGACCCATCAGTGTTCTTCCTGCTATGTCCAAGCTGCTTGAAAAGGTTCTGCTAGCACAAATTACTGAGTATCTCACACAACACAACCCTCCCCTTCTTGCCGACAATCAATCCGGATATCGCAAAGGTTATTCCACGACGACAGCTTTAGCAAAAGTAACACACGATATTCAGAATAACCTTGATAATGGCCAATGCACAGTTATGGTCCTAGTTGACTTTTCTTTGGCATTTAACTGTGTCAACCATCAGTTGTTAGCTAGAAAGCTAAGCTCGGAATTTGGGTTTTCCATACCTGCTATAGATTTGGTAGCATCTTTTCTATCAGACCGTTGCCAAGTGGTGCGCTGTAACAATCAAATCTCAAACGAACTACCACTTAGAGATGGAACACCACAAGGCTCATGTCTAAGTGCTCTACTATTTAGCTTGTATATAAACAGCCTTCCTTCCTTATTGAACTGTAGTTATCAGCTGTATGCTGATGATCTACAAATATACACGAATGGACCTGTGTCTGAAATTGATCGACTTGTGGCGAGAATTAATTTGGAGCTGAGGAAAATCGAACAATGGAGTAGGAAGAACTTTCTGTCACCGAATCCCAACAAAACCCAGGCAATAATTTTTACCAAAGTAGGCTCCGTGTGCCCATCAGAAAACATAGTTTTTGTAACCAGCCTATTCAGCTTACGGAAAAAGTAAAAAACCTGGGCCTTACGATGGATCACAACCTAAATTGGGCCAACCACGTGAACGAGATATCAGCGAAAGTTTTCCAAACCCACAGAACTTTCCGAAAGTTCCAACCCGTCCTCACGGTCCCGATTCGGTTGAAGCTAGTCCAAGCTGTCATCATCCCTATGTTCCTGTATTGCGATGTAGTTTACTTTCCGGGTTTATCAGCAGCCAGAAAAGACCAACTGCTTAGGTGCTTCAAATCAGCCGCAAGATTTGTGTACAGCCTGAGACGGAGGGAAACTACAGAGGTCGCCAGAAAACGTATCCTTGGTTGCGAACTCCTGGACTACTATCACAGACGCATATGTTGTTTTATGCGACAAGGATACAACGAATGCCTGCCAACATATCTCCTCAACCATTTACAACGTGGAAGAAATGATCGAGCCAAATGCTTTATTATACCACAGCATACTACGACATCAAGAAAAAGTGTCCTGATCTACGGCGCTTCATGCTGGAACTCCCTGCCTTTATCGACAAGGCAGGCTAGTTCATTGACTGCTTTCAAAACGGCCTTGAATCGAGTTTAGTTGATAATATAGTTTGTTTTTCTTTTATTTATTAACACTCAATAAGTAGAATATTCTCAAGAATTGTTTTCCTTAACCTGACTATAAAGTTAATTGTAACTAACAGGCTACGTTGAAGTTGATAATCAATAAATTACAAATTACAAATTTATTTAAGAAAATACGCACTTTCGTAGAAAAGCGTAGTTCTCATTATGCCTCGGGTGCTCGTTATGCCCTCATCTCCCCTACACATGATTTTTCACTTAAAAACAAGGATCCAGTGATTTTCTTCCATTCAAGTGCGACATATACATTTCACTTGGCAGTCACTTAAGTGCAAGTGCAAGTGAATTCATCCACATTCACTTCAGTCGTCACTTGAATTTGAAGTGAGAAAAAATATTCACTTCCCCATCACTTGAATTTCAAGTGAATGTCAGGTTGTAATTGTGTTTATTTTCAGAGTTCAAAATGGCAAATTCTTAAGAGCAGCGTTTAAAGCTTATGCTGGATTTGGATTTTCCCAATTCTTTAATAGGCGATTTTGGCGGTAGTTTGTGTTAAACGTGATGTAAGAAAAAGTTATTTAAGGCTGTTATCATGTTTCAGCTTGTGGGTTGAACGGGACAGATTTTCTGGTATGCAGCAGGGAAGATTTAGAAGTCGCACTATCCGCAGTAACCGATCTGTATTTTGGCAGTAACCGCCATAAATTTATGGCGAAAGCGTAATGTAAGTATTTGAAATCGTAGTGCTGTTCTATAAATGTTCTTTTATTTAAAAACGCGAGAGATAATCAACTAGGAACTTACTTAGAAACTCAGATAAATTTCACTCGAACGTCATAGTGTAATTCACTTGACCGGTCACTTAAGTGAATTCACTTGACCCATCACTTAAAATTCAAATGAAATTACGTATGGCGAGAATTTACTACAGATGTCACTTATTTTTTAAGTGAAAATTATTTTGGGTGTACAATTTACGCTTGATTATTGCCCAATGTCTTTCGATGGAACGATAGTGTGAGCAGTTTGGTGAATTAAAACTTAATTAAAAACATCAAAATTATTCTGCTGGTACCATTACAATAAAGTCCGTTTCTCATAGAATCTGGTCGGATAAAATATATCATTTCTCCGCAAAGAAATAACGTACAACAAAAGTAGAAATGACATTTTGTAGGGTTTTTATTGCACTTTAAGGAATAAAAATCTCATTCGTCAGCTTTTCGGATGATTTTTCGAACTTTTTTTGTGATATCATCCATTATTTTCTGCACAGTTCTGCTGGTAACCTCATTCGCCATCTTGTTCCACCACTTTTCCATTTGAGCGGGTTTTTTCATGGTTCTGCCACATTTCTTCAGTTTGCCCTCAACTATTGCCCAATATTTCTCGTTGGGACGAAAATCTGGACAGTTTGGTGGATTGATACTTTTTTCAACAAAATCTATCTTGTTCTCCTTATACCACTTAACGACATCCCGGCTGTAGTGGCAGCTTGCCAGGTCCGGTCAGAACTTCACCGGACCTTTGTGGGACCGAATGAATGGCTAAACCCTCTTCTGGAGACATTCTTCTTTGTAAACATTTCCATTCATTGTGTCCCCAGTGATGAAAATCTTAGTCTTCTTCCCACAACTGCAGATCCCTTGCCAAATCATCAACTTACATGCAAATTTATCTGCGAAAACAAACTTGAATCTACCCGCAACATTTGCTTTACGCTTCGCAAGGTAAAATTTGTTACCGGGTATTTGTCCAAAATCCATTTTGACGTAAGTTTCGTCGTCCAACAAAATGCATCCGTTGTACTTGGTCAAAACTTTCTCGTACAACTTCCTTGCCCTGGTTTTGGCAACCAGGTTTTGTTTCAGCGTCCTGTTGGGGTGTTTGCTTGCATGATACGACCGCAAGCCTTCTCGCAAACAAATTCGTCGAGTTTCGTCTTGAACTTTTTCGCCAAATCACGCAAGTAGATTCCAGGATTATTGTGAACTGATCGAATTACCTTTGCTCGCAGCTTCCGGTCATATGTTCCATTTTTCGCCTGGTTTGTTTTGCTCGATCCACCGTAAGGGTCTCCCGGTAACGTTGCAGCACCGAATTTACAGTCGATTTTGGATATTTCAGGAATTTCGCGATCCTTACCCCTGACCAGGTTGGTTTCTCTACGTGAGTGTGCAGAATTTTCTCTCGCCTTTCGCGTTCCATCGTCGATAACTTTTGACTGACTGCTTCAATCTTGATGAAATTTTCACCACTAAGTAAACAAACCCTTCGGATCAAAACACTGTCAATAGATTTGCGATGTGGCAACTAGGGGCGCTGCAGTAAATGAAAAGATGCGACCAGATTCTATGTGAAACAGACTTTATATCCCAGAATTTGTGGCAGCTAGCAAGATCTGACTTGAACCTCACAGGGTACCAAGCAAGGGTAAGTTAGCTTTTACGTAAATTTTTTCGTAGTAAATGCTATACATATTTCCAATCACGTTCTTACATTCATAACACCTAAACAGTTAAAAAAAATTACGATAGCCTGATGAGACGGTAATCGTTGGTCTACTGCTGGCATGGGTTCGATTCCCATCTCGTTACTGGGTGTTAAGTGTCAATCTTAAGTTGTTCACGTTTATTCAGTCTGTGAGGCCTAAATCGGCTAAGACGGCGTATGCCTTTTTTAAATGACCATCAAGATTTTCAAACCAGAACTCTTTCAGGGAAATTATACGAAAATACTAGATTTTTTTCTACTTTACAGTTCGTTCACCTGTAAACTTTCTCCTGGCTGGCTGTTAAAACAACAGAAGTGGAGTTAAAATTTGTTTTGTCACTCATCAGAGGTGCAAAGAGATCCCATCATGAAACATGCAGTGCCGATTCTAACAGCCCGACGTCAGCTCCGAAAAAATCATCTTGCAAAGTTGCAGACTGATTCTATTTTCCTTACGTGCAGAGCGTCGAACGTGTCTGCAAGTAAAAGTCGCGATGACTGCACGTTACGAAAATTTCAAACTTGCAAGCCCGAAGATAAAATCCCTTGAGCCGAACAGAAAGAATCATTTCCGAAGATAGCTACAGTCTGCCTGCAAGTTGCTTGCATGCAGCGCGATGATGCGATGTACGTTTGCAAATTTGCAAGTTGCAACTTACAAGTTACAGGACGGTGGACTCGTTCTTGTGCGGTTGGATTCGTTCCACTAACCTAGGACCGACCGAACCGAATCCATGGAGAAAGAAAGTGATATGCCGAAGAGCCACAGCCACCGACCATCAATTCAGTTGCCGTTCAGCCATCGAAGCGTGCGTGTGTAGCGTATGTACATGGTTGTCTGCAAAACACTCGGCGCGCCGCCGTACTACAGAAGTAAGGACATGTTGGAGTTGTTGTTGTTGTTGGTGCCTTCGTGCTCGTTTCGTTTCCTTCTAAGACGGATTCGAAAGGAAGTGGTGCCCAAATTTTATTTGAGTTTTCAATGATCATTCTAGGGTGTTTAAGATAAATCATCAAAGCAAATAAAAACTAGTTTGTTTTGATTATAACTTTGTCATCTTACAAGTTATTTATGAATACAAAAGTGTTAATAAAAGCTTATCTTAAAAATGTTGGAAAATCATCTTTATTGTTTTATAACACAGCTGCGGCCCGAAAAATTCAATCCATTCTCCATGGATAGGATCACTTGATAAAATAGAATCACATATTAAAGATTCAGTATTGAGAGCAGGGTTGCCAACATTCACAAATTCAAGGAGCTTGAAAATAAAAATCAAAGAAAATCAGGTTAACATAAAATGATCGAGCTGAGTGCCTTTTTTGGTCACCGTTGTAAAATGAAATGGAGTTGATACACATTACCGTTCATAGTTCTATTAAATAAGCTAAGTGCTCACTGTCACTTCAACCTTTAAACGCGATGTTATTTGATTTCATGCCATTAATTCATATTTCGTATCAAAGCGTTTTTTTAATGTGATTCAGCGTTTTTCAAATATGTGATTCAGCAGTTGTTTGAAAATCTACTTTTTTGGACTTGTTTTATTTAAATTTTGATATTTGAGATACTTATCAAAGCCTTTTGCAAAAATTCTTCATAGTAGTTCTCGCGAAGTTAAACTTAAAAGTGGCAGATTTCAAAAGTTCGTTACGAAAGATACGCAAACAGTTTTAAAAACTTGAATAAAAAATTCCGATTTGTATGAAAATGTTCATTCATGTTAATCCTTTAGTCAATTTATTTTGATAAAAAGTACATAAGTTGCTGACTTTGAAACATAAATCAATAATTTATTCAGTTTCCATACTTCTTATTTTGAAGATTATGCAATTGACTGATTAATGGGCGAAAGCGTGATATGTTTAACCGTGAAACGTCCAGCTTTTTATAAGCAGTTTCGTAATATCTGAGATAAATAGCAACCGTTGAGTAAGATTTTTAAAATTTAAGTTTCTACGAAGACTGCAAGTAATTTTGGCTTTGAAGTAAAAGAAATTTTTTCTTCCTTCTGTTGAGACGAAATTCTGATGAAATTTTATACCACAATGAATTATAGATATTTTTCAAAGTATAACTTAAAACGCTTTACAGTCTTCAGCAAAGAAGTAAAAAATAATATATAGACAGTGATTGATTTATCATAGCACTGATTTTTAAAAGCCTTATCAGTAATACTGGATGCGATAGACAAAATCTGACCAAAAATTCGAGTTCAGGACGCGAAATTAATTAAAAACAAGTTATAAAACTTTGACAGAAGATTCGAATCAAACAGTGTGTGAAGTTTTTGAGTTCAAGGTTGGAATGACGACGAGCAAGCACTGAATTTCTATTGAGTTTTGTACCGATCTGTAAAAACTTTCTGTAAAAACTGTAGATAACTTGGTAAAGATGACGTGATTCTTATACATGTCTAAGCAAATGAAACTGAATTCTAAAATTGAAATTCACACAATTTAATCTGTGATCCTACTAATCAAGTGATCCTGCCTTTGGAGAATCGATTGAATTTTTCGGAACGAAACTTTAAAGAATTTTAAGGCAGCTCTGTTATAAAACAATATAGATGAATTTCCAACAGAGTTTGGATCAGTTTTAATTAACAACTTTGTGTTCATAAATAACTTGTAAAATGACAAAGTTATAATCAAAACAAATTTGCTTGTATTTGCTTTGATGATTTATATCAATCACCCTGGTATGATAATTGAAAATTCAAATAAAATTTGGGCACCACTTCCTTTCGAATCCGTCTTAGAAGAAAACGAAACGAACACGAAGGCACCAACAACAACAACTTCAACATGTCCTTGCTCTTGTCGTACGGCATGCCGCTTCGCTGGCTGAACGGCAACTGAATGGATAGTCGACGGCACCTCGGCCTATCATTTTCTTCCTCCATGCCATGGATTCGGTTCGGTTTTAGGTTGGGTTGGGGTGGATCAAATCGAACCGCACAAGAACGGGTCTACGGCAGTGTTACCACATCCAAATCTGTACCGCTCATCGAAAAAATCTTTTTCATCTGTACCGAAAACTCAAAAATCTGCACCAAAATCTGTACCGAAGAAAACAAAGTTCTGCATTCAATGTGTTGATATGTGAACATTTTGTTTCCTTAATTTTAATCTTAATAAAGATAGATACTTTATTGCACATAGTACAGTTTTTTATTTAAACAGTTTTTGGTGAAACTCATTTAATCATTTTAATTTCTCTCTCTTAAAAAAACTGAAATTAAAAAATATTTTTCATAACAAACACTTGCTAATGTTCATGATGTTCATATATAATTTTATTAAAACGATTCATGAGCGTTATATTTAATAGGACTTTTTTCGATCTTCACTTACTTTTCTATACTAACTTTTCGTCCTAAGGATAGCACCCAATGTGTCAACACTCAGACGATTACGAACTTTGATTTTATTGGCATTTACTTGCGAGAAAATGCGCTCCACCACTGCTGACGAGTGGGGGATTATAATCAGATATTTAATTATATGTATTATTATTATTTATTATTTAAAACTAGTTTATTAAAGGCCTTTTACTTTTACAAAGTTTCAATGTGCCGAGTGTATTCGTTTCACTAGGTTAGTAGGGAAGGGGGCCGTAATAGTCGCAGCGACTCAACAGTTAAAAAAAAAACTTTAAACAAGGGAAAAGGAAGGGATTTATAGGGGTTATTCTCCAATATCAGTTTTCCATTAGGGTCCGGTGGTGGCCTCCTGTAGCTGTGGTTTCGGTAGCTACGGTTTGGTATCAGTTTCCGATCTTTATTTAATTATATGTAGAAAATTTGGAAATCTAATTGTTCCTTCGTGTACTTTACAGTAAGGAACTACTATCGTCAGAAAAAGATAGGCTAACTTTTGACTTATTTTCTATAAAGTTTTCAATAAACTGGATGAGACAAAATATAGAAACTTTTTTTCAGTTTTTAAAAGTGAAAAATCTGTACAAATCTGTACCAAATTTTGAAAATCTGTCATCTGTACGTACAGATTCTGTACCAAAAATGAGCTCAAAAATCTGTACCTGTCTAGACAAATCTGTACATGTGGCAACCATGGTCTACGGTTCTGTCTGTAACTTGCAAGTTTGCAAACGTACATCGCATCATCGCGCTGCATGCAAGCAACTTGCAGACTGTAGCTATCTTCGGAAATGATTCTTTCTGTTCGGCTCAAGGGATTTTATCTTCGGGCTTGCAAACCTCTGGTTTGAAATTTTCGGAACGTGCAGTCAAAGGATTTTACCGCGCGGTTGGCTTTTACTTGCAGACAGGGTTGCCACCTATTTTCAAAAAATGTCTGGAACAATTGGGCCGAAATGTCTGGAAATGGGTATAAATGTCTGGAGTGTTGAGCTAGTCGGGGAGAATAGGATCGGAAAACGAAAAAAAACGCCCGAACATCAAATTTTTCTGATCATTTCACCGACCAGTTCAAACATTGATTCTTATATTTTCATTGCAAATCACAAATCCTTGAAAACGAAACACATCAACCACTATCTCAATGTTTGGCTATAAAAAATGATGCAACGAACTTCTATCCTCCCAACCCAGGCGTTGAGAAGCTTATTTCAATACTAAAATTTTAAAATAATACGTTATATCAAAAATTAAAAGTTCAGAATATAAACCATCGGCTTAGCAATTCATATTCCGGAATTTAGATTCATTATTTCAGATCGCAGATCCATTGATTTAAAACTACAACTTCTGCACAGAAATAAAGAGCATGTAGATTCACATGAATGGTTATTGCAAACAAACCTTTTCATTGCTAACGAATATTTTTAAATTACTTACAATATCAAAAGCCTTGTTCTCATAATTTGCAGTTTAAGTATAACATTTTTTTATAACTTGTAATTACAGCTGTGCAGTACAATTGGTATAAGCGAGGATCGCTGTAACATTGAATATCGATCTGGAAACCTAGAAAGTGATTTTTATAAGAACAATCATATTTAATAATGATTTAGAAGTGTACATAAAAAAGTTATTTATGCAGCTAGGTGCGAACAGTACATTTTTTCAAAACGTGTCAAGCATTTATCCAACGAGGCTTGTCGAGATAATTTGTGTAACACTAAATAACATAATTTGAGTACAAACGAGTTTAAACAAGACATCGTAGGTTTCGATGATTATGTATTCAGAATATCAATATTCTGATTTCACTTTTAGATAACTATTCAGGTTAAAGTTTTCGTTGAAGATAACTAACACTATTTTAAAAATCTCACCCAAATTTATCAGAGCCTAGATTGCGACGTTGAATTAGTCAATGTCTACTTTTTCAATGGTTATGAAACGTCTAAAACTGTTTTTCAATTCCTTTTGCAATTTCACAATATATACCAACAGAGCTGCTGAATGTTAACAAAAATAGTATTGATTTGATTTGGAAAGTTTGAAGCGTTTGTGTCTGGCGTAAAATTTGATAAGTTGTGATGTATGTAGATGATCCAGTTTGGAGTGTTACGTAGGCACATTATTGTGAATTTTTAATAACTACTTGTTGTAGAATGAAGTCGAAAGTTTATACTTGAAACAAATGTAAATTGATTACAGAGTTTTCGTTTCTGGTAACTGATTCGAGTTGGGGAATATGCCTATTAAACAATTTTTCCTGAGTTTTTCGGATTTTGGCTTAGAAATCATATCAGTCTTTTCATTTCAGTCTCAGGTTTCAGATTGAAATAATAAATAAGCTCGGGCATGTTAAAAAAAATTCTTGCAAACCTTACCATTTCTAAACCGCTCTTTCTCTGTCTCGAACTTGTGAAAAATGTCCGAAAAACCAGTCACATTTCGCGGACGGGACACAAGAACGCGTGTTTTTATGCCACGGAAACACCAAAAAAAGAATGACAAATAACCGCCGGCTGGTCGCATTGTATTTGGATAGGCCTTTTCACACAGCCCAGTGATGGAATAAGTTCGGGACGAAATGATTCAAAATTCTCCCAAAATACTAGACGGTTTTCGTCCGAATTCGGAATGATTCAATCTTGGTCAGAGCCATTCGGTGGGAACAAAACCCACTCGGCTGTTGATTAGAGCGAAGTGAGCTCGAACAATTCTACTCGTTCTACTCCACCCCAGTCAGTTAATGTAGTCAATGATGCAAAAAATAGATTAAAATTTTGAAAAAAAACTATGTCAATCAAAAAATGTCTGGAATTGTCTGGAAGAAATACTAAAAATCTGGAAGTCTGGATACCAAAAAAAAAGTCTGGCCGGAGGTCAAAAAGTCTGGAAGATCCAGACAAAATCTGGAAGATTGACATCCCTGCTTGCAGACACGTTCGACGTTCTGCACATAAGGGAGAAAGAATCAGTCTGCAACTTTGCAAGACGATTCTTTCGTGGCTAACGTCGGTCTGTTAGAATCGGCTAAAAGTCGTGCGCTGCATGCTACATGTAGGGATCTCTTTGCACCTCTGTCACTCATTAATGACTTTTTCGGGGTATTCTATAGCAATGACTGAATAACTGAAAAGTTTCAACTAGGTTTGACAAAGATCTATTGAAAAACGTCTTTAAAGGTTCGGAGTTAGTACAGGAATTTAATGAAAAAGTTCAGGATAGCTTTTCATGGATTGCATCGCTTGATCCCTTCTTGATCCGCCAATCCGATTGTTTTCCGGAGGAACAAGCTGCTACCCAGGGGTTTGGAATTTGACCCTAACAGCGGATGATCCACAGATTTTCATACGTGGATCTGTTCTTTAGAATGCCATGCATAATGAGGTTTTAACGCTCAAACTACCAGCAGGCGCGCAGATAGTCGAATTCGCTGGCGATACCGTGCTCATGAACACCGGCGAAACAATCGAGGAGGTAAGAGACCTTGCACTTATTTGGGGCGCATGTCAAATAATGTTGTGAAAGTGTTTCGGAAGTCATCGATTCATTGGCCTGGATTATGCTGAACTGCCATGGTCCTGGTCCATGGCAAGTGGCGTCTCCTTGCGAGCGTAGCACTGTCGAAATTTTGATACGGAGGAGCGGCCTTAAGCTCCACCATAGAGGTACAGCGCATCAGATCTAAATTACGGAGCATACATTGGTTGTGTTGTCGGCGGAATCTTGGTCAAAGCCACAAAATAAAAAGAGTAATTTTCACTAAACTTGTTTATATTAACAATATTTAGAAATGGCAACAACCATATTCCCCGTTCATAGTCGTGTACTTACGGCTCGCCTTTCACATCCTACGTTAACGAGGACCTTCATTTTCCCGGAGTTCGCACGTTCGTGTCGCGGCCCGCAGAAGCCGGCGGAACATACCTGCCTCGGAGCGGCCGATTTCGCCCCTGGCGATGCTTTTGTTAATCCTAGGCAGATGCTTATGCCGCCGTCGGAGCAGGAAACCCGACACGGCTGGAGCTGCCGAAGAGATGGGACTGGAACTAGTTACTGATGCGCCGCACTGACGCAGATGTTGAAGGAACTTGCTGCTTCTCAAGCACAGCCCACACTGGAATTCAATCGCAGTTTGAATGGAACTTCCCGACGCCGCTTGAACCATCGTCGATTGGGTTTGGAACCTGATTTCAATCGGATCCGCTCTCTTCGGGCGCAGAACACCCTTGTGTGAAACCCCTATCGGAGCGGGTTGCCCGACGCAGTTTGTGCCACCGGAGATAAATGCCGAGTTTCCTGTGCATACAGGACCATATCAGCAGATGCAGCTTTTGTCTCCTAACCCTGGCGGAGGATAAGGAGTGTTACGAAGCAAGAGCTGTTAGAGGAGTGCGTAAAGTTCAACAAGCAGTGTCAATGTTCAAGTGACAGGAAAAATGGTACGCATCGAACAACGCAAAATAGACGCATAGGCTAATCCCGCGACTTTCAGACTGGGTAAATCGGAAGTAT